>NC_071259.1:31549719-31557219 GCF_023375685.1 Ictalurus furcatus | reverse complement strand
AAAATAAAAAAGGGACAGAGGAAAGAACTGGAAAGAAGGGTAATGGTGTATTAAATAAAGAAAACCCAGCGCTGGATTCAGCAGAGTCTGTTTCCTTAGTACACACTTGTAGCGTGTTACAGAATGAGCCTAATTTAGGTGGAAAGTCTGAGGACTAGTCTGCTGTATATTGTGTGTATGCATCAGAAAGACGTGCTCCTGTGAATGTGGCCGGTGAACGTATAGTGGATTATTATAAAGGGAGTAAGTAATATGTTAGAGTATTATATAAGGATTAATATAGAGGAGTATTATGCAGGGAGTAACATAGAGGAGTATAATATAGGGAGTGATATGGTGGAATATAATATAGGGAGTAATAGTGTTATATAGGGGTAATATAGTAGAGTGTTATTTAAGGATTAACAGAGGAGCACTATATAGGGAGTACTATAGTAGAGTATTATATAGGGAGTACTATAGTAGAGTATTATATAGTGAGTAATATAGCGGTGTTGTAAAGGGAGAAACATAGAGGAGTATTCTATAGGGAGTAATATAGTAGAGTATTATATAGTGAGTAATATAGATGAGTATTATATAGGGAGTAATATAGTAGAGTATTATATAGTGAGTAATATAGATGAGTATTATATAGGGAGTAACATAGATGAGTATTATATAGGGAGTAATATAGTAGAGTATTATATAGTGAGTAATATAGTAGAGTATTATATAGGGAGAAACATAGATGAGTATTATATAGGGAGTATTATATAGGGAGTAATATAGTGGTGTTGTAAAGGGAGTAACATAGAGGAGTATTATATAGGGAGTAATATAGTAGAGTATTATATAGGGAGTAATATAGTAGAGTATTATATTGGGAGTAATATAGTAGAGTATTATATTGGGAGTAATATAGTAGAGTATTATATAGGGAGTAATATAGTAGAGTATTATATAGGAAGTAATATAGTAGAGTATTATATAGGGAGTAATATAGTAGAGTATTATATAGGAAGTAATATAGTAGAGTATTATATAGGGAGTAATATAGTGGTGTTGTAAAGGGAGAAACATAGATGAGTATTATATAGGGAGTAATAGAGTAGAGTATTATATTGGGAGTAATATAGTAGAGTATTATATTGGGAGTAATATAGTAGAGTATTATATAGGGAGTAATATAGTAGAGTATTATATAGGAAGTAATATAGTAGAGTATTATATAGGGAGTAATATAGTAGAGTATTATATAGGAAGTAATATAGTAGAGTATTATATAGGGAGTAATATAGTGGTGTTGTAAAGGGAGAAACATAGATGAGTATTATATAGGGAGTAATAGAGTAGAGTATTAAATGTGGAATATTATATATAGTAGCATATTATATAAGGAGTAATATAATAGAGTATTATTTAGGAAGTATTATAGTAGAGTATTATATGGGGTTCATATAGTAGAGTATTAAATGTGGAATATTATATATAGTAGCGTATTATATAAGGAGTAATATAATAGAGTATTATTTAGGAAGTATTAAAGTAGAGTATTATATGGGGTTCATATAGTAGAGTATTAAATGTGGAATATTATATATAGTAGCGTATTATATAAGGAGTAATATAATAGAGTATTATTTAGGAAGTATTAAAGTAGAGTATTATATGGGGTTCATATAGTAGAGTATTAAATGTGGAATATTATATATAGTAGCGTATTATATAAGGAGTAATATAATAGAGTATTATTTAGGAAGTATTATAGTAGAGTATTATATGGGGTTCATATAGTAGAGTATTAAATGTGGAATATTACATAGGGAGTAATATAGTAACGTATTATGTAGGGAGTTGTCATGTATCAAGGAGGGAACTCTGGACTTCATTTCCCAGCAGCCACTGCACCATACTCATCAGTGTCACATGACCACCTGCACCTGATTTACATTTGGGTTAATGAGCACTATATATGCCATATATAGTGTTATAGTATATATATATGCCATTGTTTGCACTGCTTTCCTTGTCTCACGTTATCGTCTTTCTATGCTTTTGTCCACGCTTCTGTGTTTAGTTTTTGCCACAGTATTTTGCCTTGTGTTATTGTGTCTTTGTATTTTGTTTGTTTGTTTGTTAAATGTTTGAAGATCTGCGCTTGCTTCTGAAATCAACTTTGTAACGTTACAGGGAGTAATATACTAGAGTATTAAATGTGGAATATTATATATAGTAGTGTATTATATAGGGAGTAATATAATAGAGTATTATGTATGGAGTATCATGGTAGAGTATTAAATGTGGAATATTATATATAGTAGTGTATTATATAGGGAGTAATATAATAGAGTATTATGTATGGAGTATCATGGTAGAGTATTAAATGTGGAATATTGTGTAGGGAGTAATATGTAAAGAGTAATACAGTGGAGTATTTAATGTGGAGCAATGGTTAAAGGCTCTAGGTTACTAATCACAAGGTTGGGGGTTCAAGCCCCAGCACCGCCAAGCTGCCACTGTCGGGCCCTCGAGCAAGACCCTTAACCCTGTCTGCTCTCTGAACCCAACTTCCTAACAAGCTGGGATATGCGAAGGAAGAATTTCACCGTACTGTAAGGTATATGTGACATAGTGGAGTATTTAATGTGAAATATTATATAGGGAGTAATATAGTGGAGTCTTATATAGGGAGTGAGATAGTGGAACAATGGAATAATAGAGAGGAGTAATTTGGGTTTCGTCCCTAATCCCGGGCTTATTTCCTCTCACGAATAGCGCAGATGCGAGCACGGTCCAAGAACACGCGTGGTCCAGATCGGCAAGATAAAAGAAACTGGAACTCAGAAGATGTAAACGTTCCAAGCTCGCTCCTGCTTGTTTCCAGCGCACGAGTTCTCGGTCGGAATGCTAACACGCGGGGTGGCCGCGTCACATTCTTCACATTAGCGCCGTCTTTTTCCAATCAGTCCCTTTGAAAAAGGTTTGCACGCCGTGATTAGAAACTTGGGTCACGTTCCCTCCAGGCGACGGAGATGAAAATGGTGAAACACGTGCACGCCGAGGTGGAGAGACTGGGACAGAGCTGAATAATGTTTGTCCGCGGGCTCCTGCTTGTGATGATAATTACTGTTTGAACTGAAGCGCGAGCGGATGTTTGCGCGGTTCGGAAAAGGTCTCGAATTCCGCGCACACTTTCTCACCCTTACTGCAGTCCTGCCCGACAGGCATGCCAGAAATTAGTGTGTGTGTGTGTGTGTGTGTGTGTTTGCCCCTGCACCCTGATATCACACATCAGTTTTTGATTTGGCATATACACTGAGTTGATTACCACATCGTACCTTGTATATAAACTCACTGCCTCATTTTAAATGTGCACTGTGTAGGTATGTAATTACTGATCGTAGCCCATCTGTTGCCCATTTATCAGCCCACCTCTACATTAAGGGTGTAACACAATGGAGGTATCTGTTTCGTGCTCCAAATATCTCCAAGTATCTCTAGTCGGATTTAAACCCAAAGTGGGCGTGGCTTAGATCAGATTATTATTATTATTATTTATTAAATATGAACCCTACTACTACGATCCCAGAAACACTGGAAAACCCGCCCTCGCCCCCACCCCCAACACCCCCACCCCCAGATGTAGATATGTCAGCAGTATCAGCATGGTGTGTGACATCTCTGACAGTTCCTCAACCTCAGCTACATCACTCCAGTTCATAACTTGCCTCACTGACCAGACGTATCCTCCTCGTTCAGCCGGGTTTCGGTTTCAAATAAATAAATAAATAAATAAAGGCTCTACGCAGTCCCTCCAGGGAATTCCTCCATCGTGGACGTGTACGCAAAATCAAGCAAATTCTTGACTATTCGGAGGAGCTCGCAATTTTTTTCAAAATGACCGCAGATTTTCCGGCGGACTCGGGCCGAGACGCGTCGCGTCGCGTCACGTCACGTCATCACGACGCGCGTTCAGCCAACGCCCTCTTCGATTCACGTGCGTCGATCACGAGTGCAGCTAAAAGGTCGCACTTACTAACAAACATCACTGCGATAGACGGTTTTCGCGACACAATTTTGCGCGATTGCGATTTCGCCAATTCAGGTAGTTTTTCTGCAAAAGGTAAAAAAAAAAAGCTGCAGCAACATCAAGCATTTGAAAAATAAATAAATAAACCAACTCCACGAAATCCTGTACGGACTGCGTGCTGTTTTTCTATCCCGACTGTGTTGTGACGAGGGCTCTTACCTTGTCCAGCAAGCACACAATGGCGTAGCATGTGGCTCTCCACTCCTCTCACCGTCGTTCTCTCCGAGGTCTATTGCTAGACGTCTCTTCCTAGCACTGGCTGTCACCAAACAAGTGACACGGTGACAGCGTGCAAACTACGAATGTACAAGGAAGCTTGTGCATATGACAATAAAACTCTAATATCTAATATATATATTTAACCAAATTCAGTTGGTTCTATTTCCCAAAATATAAAGAAACTTGTAGTAGTTTACACTCAACCACACCGCTGACCAGGCAGTTACTAAGGATGAATGAACTGAACGGTGTAATGATTATGAGTAATTAATGAGAGCGTCTTTCTTTGTCCCACGAGCTTCATGTCTGACTGCTAGGCTCATGAAATTAAAAACCCTGTATCCTGTGGGATCTCAGTCTGATGCACATGTCTAGTGTCAACCACATTTCTACCAAGCTTTCATTTAAAAAAAAAACAAAAAAAAAAACCCAACAACACGGATAGTGTGCGTCCTGTTCATATCTGTACATGCATCTTTTTCAAATACAGCACATTGTCTGTTCATTCCAAATGATTTATAGTTGTATTTGTAACCAGTTACGTCCTTACTCAGGGAATAATAGCTGCAATAATAATAATAATAATAATAATAATAATGATAATAATAATAATGAAACAAACAATATCTGATTAATGATCTCTCTCTCTCTCTCTCTGTCTGTCTGTCTGTCTGTCTCTCTCATACAGCTGTAGGCTTGATGGCTGAACTTCCTCCTGGTAGCCATTATGGCATGTGTGTCTGGGTGTGTGTGTCTGGGTGTGTGTGTGTGTGTGTGTGTGTGTGTCTGGGTGGTCCGTCCTCCTTTCCAGATCTCTAATAGTTTTCTACTGCAGCAGTGCCGACTGTGTCCCGGGGCAGTGGGGGACTCTGGACAGAGAGTGCGCGAGTGAAAATGAACAGACAGAGGAGAAAACTGGAGACAAGAGTATGAATGAAAGAAGGAGAGTGGTGGGAACCCCCCCGGATAGACAGAGAAAGAGAGAGAGAGGGACAAAGAAATAGAGAGATGGCTCAGTTTTACTAATAAAGCCAGTTTGAAGCGATGTACAACCCTCGGGACATTTCCTGCTGCCATATGCTCTGGTGCTAATGGGACACAGCTGGAGACCCCCTCGTTCTGTCACTCTTTCTTTCTTTCTATCTATTTTTCTTTCTGTCTTTCTTACAGGAAAAAAAAATACATATTAAGAGAGGAACGTGGCATTCAGCAACAAAAACAACAAAAAAACAACAACAAACAAACTCATGAGAAAAGTATCAATTCTTTTAAATCTGACCTCAGCCCCAAGTTTGGGATGAACTGGAACGCCCCTACGTGCCAGGCCTCCTCGCCCCCCGATGAACACAAATCCCCACAGCCGCGATCCAAAATCGAATGGAAAGCCTTCCCAGAAGAGTGGAGCGCATTATAAACAGCAACGGGAAATAAATCTGGAATAGCACATATGGGTGTGATGGTCAGGTGTCCACAAACTTTTGGCCGTATAGTCTATTTTTACCATGTTGGAAAGTAACCACGACAACGATCATAAGTAACGATTTGGGCTAGTCCAATATTTACACTTCGTAAAGTTCTCTGATGGTGGTGTGATTCAGAATGTGAGGAAGACTTATTCATCCATCCTGCTGCTGAGTTCTGTACACTGTGTGTGTGTGTGTGTGTGTGTGTGTGTGTGTGTGTGGTTGGGGGGGGGGGGGGGGGGATGAGCATTTATTCATCTTCAGTAACTGCTTTATTCTGGTGAGGGGCGTGGTGGGTCTGGAGCCTAGGAATATTGGGTGAAAGATGGGAATTCACCAAGGATGGGACACAGTTTTAGAGTAGCAAATCGACCTACCAGTGTTTTTAGGAAGTGGGAGGAAGCTGGACTATCTGAAGGGGACCCACACAGACAGTAACCAGAACCCAGGATCAAACCCCAGACCCTGGAGCCATCAGGTCGGTAACGCTACCCACTCGGCCAGCAGAATAAGTTCACGTTAAAAAATAAATATACAAAACAAACTGGAAGTATCATGTTGTCTTCTAATGTACAATTCCACCGAATGTGGGCCACACCTCCAACCTGAGACTGGACGCTGATCTACGTGCTGAGGAAGAAACTGATTCAGCTTTCAAGCTGACCGCTAATGAAAGAGTGTATGGGGAAAAAAGGAAACAGTAGCAGACGGATGGAGAGTCTAAGCAAAGAAGGAACAGAGAGTTAGAGAGAGAGAGAGAGAGAGAGAGAGAGAGACGTTGCACAGAGCCTTGAGCACTCGTTAACTTCCTCTGAATGTTTCCTCAGATCTGAGCCGCATGACAGTGAGCGTGTGCAGGAGACCTTGGCTGCCCGCAAACCCCTCTGCTCGGGTGGACTGTAGAGTCCAGCATGGCACCAGCAGTGTTTACCATCCACAGACACCCCGGCTAAACAGGAAGAGACGGGAGACCGAGTGTGTCCCAGAACGTCTCGGGGTTTCTCTGTCTGTCTCTCTTTCTCTCAGACACACACCCCCCCACACACACACTGGACGAACCTTTCAACGAGACTTCCAGTAAACCATAAATACACATATTCATCAGCAAAATTCTGAAGCTGTGTGTGCTACCATCCCATATCTCGCTTTCCTTTCATTTGAACAATGCCTACATATGCCACATATAATCAGTTGTCTTTCACTCTCACTCTGAACAGACTCCAGCATCCCAGCCAGTCAGGTCCCAAGTTGGCACACTGACTTTTACCCCATGTTTTCATTCATTCATTCATCTTGAGTAACCACTTTTTCCTGGTCAGGGTCGTGGTGGATCTGGAGCCTATCCCCAAAAAAACACGGTGAGAGACGGGAATCCTTGATGGGACGCCGGTCCACTGCAAGGCACCATGCTCGCACACACATTCACACACTCATTCATACTTTGTGGCAATTTAGAGGCATCAATTCACCTACTGCCGTGTTTTTGTCTAATCTGCCACCGTACCACCCCCATTTCTAGCCAATTCCCACCACCTCGCTAGTTCTCAGCTATCACACAATAGCTACCAATCAGGAAGGTAAGGACCAGCTTCCTTTGAGATATGTTCAGAAAATCACTGCAGGTTTTTGAACTGCTGCTCAGGGCAGTTGAACACTTGGAGGAAAGCCCTGCAAACATGAGCTCATAGATACCCACGATTGGTTGATATCACTTATTGATAGAGGAGAGAGAGAGAGAGTAATACC
>NC_071259.1:31537219-31547219 GCF_023375685.1 Ictalurus furcatus | reverse complement strand
TACTCATTCTAATGGGTTTGTATCGTTTACGTCAGTGTAAAAAGTTCAGCTCCTACATGCTGGCTAGTTAAATCAGTTAAACGTGCGGAAGTTTGGTTAGCAGTTGATGCTACATGTGAACACAGCGTCGTTTTACCTCTACAGAGTCATTTCTTGTGTATTTCCCAACACTTCTGAGAGAAACGTGTATATTCTTAACGTTTGCGTATTGTTTACACTCTGCACGTTTACATAGACAGTGTAAAATTCTTAACATGCTACATGCTAGCTAGTGAAATATTTACAATTATTTTAGCGCTAAACATCGTTTCTTGGTTATTCAGCTAGTTAAGTTATGAGTTTTGTTGGGCAAAGTCTTTTCTTTGTAATTTCCCAACATGTCTGAGGGAAATATTGATGTTTAGAGGAACAACTTCATGGCTACATGGTCCATAGGTTCTTTGCCGTTGTTTTTTTCGTGTTTTCGCACACTTAGCTTTCACTGTGTTTGCGTAAAAGACGTTTTGGCCACGGGGTTAGCCTGGATGATTATTTGGCTCGGTCACAGGCTATGTTGTTTCAGCTGCCTACCAACCGTGTTCCTCAGAGTGTATAATCAGACGGATGGATAGATTGATAGACGGACGGATTGAAAGGTCGATCGGTTATCTGGACCACGTTTTTTTAATTTGACGTTAATGATAATTCTTGAGGGCGCACGGTGGGTTAGCGGTTAGCACGTTCGCCTCCCACCTCCAGGGTCGGGGGTTTGATTCCCACCGTGACCCTGTGTGTGCGGAGTTTGCATGTTCTCCCCGTGCTGCGGGGGTTTCCTCCGGGTACTCCGGTTTCCTCCCCCAGTCCAAAGACATGCATGGTAGGCTGATCGGCGTGTCAAAAGTGTCTGCAGTGTGTAAGTATGTGTGTGATCGTGCCCTGTGACGGGTTGGCACCCCGTCCGTTGTGTTCCCCGCCTTGTGACCCAGGTTCCCTGGGATGGTCTCCAGGTTCCCCGTGACCGTGTGTAGGATAAGCGGTACAGAAAATGGATCCATGGATGGATTAATTAAATGATTTAAAACAAAATATAATTACTCAACATAGTAGTCCATCAGCGCTGTGCACCCTTTAAAAAAAGTTGCTCTTCAATGGGTTCTTTGTGTAGTTAAGGGTTCGTAGTTTCCTGAAAGACCACAGAGAAATGTTATAGGGTTCTACATAGAGCTTTAAGGGTAAGGGTGAGAGAGGAGCAGCCAAAGAATCTTTACGACTTCTACCACGATTTAAGTGTACGTTTGATGCGATCATTTCAGTTCCCACCTGCACTTCATTCCCTGGGGTAAAATAGAAAAAAACACAACATGACACTGAAAATTAGTTTCTTTATTAGTGCTCGTTGCTCTATTTCTCTTGCCTGGATTATGTACTGGTCGTGGAGTCTGGTCTATTAATGTGTGTATGTGTGTGTAGAGAGAGAGAGATCTTTAGCGGAGGTCTCATAACATCCAGCTGTCGGCTCTGTTGCACAGAGAGTCCTCGCATTTATCATCGTGATCTGCTGTGACAAATTCCCTCCTTCACAGTAATCCGACACGTTTTAATCACCGCTACGACTTTGGCATTGTTTCTCCGTCTCAGCCCTACGGACAGCCTGCACTTCACGTTGTAGTGCTTTCCCTGCTCTAACATTCAGCTCATGAACAGCTTGTTCACCACCGGATGAGTTGAGTCAGGTGTGACAGAGTAGCAAAGCCACATAGCAGAACCACTCCAGCTGTGGAGTACACTTCCATCCAGGCTGATTTATTCACGCCTCTTATTTTAAGCGCACTAGAAAATTATACATTGGGACCATTCTTGGACGTGAGATTCTCCATATCATGCAATAAAACTGGTGAATGGGTAATTCGTGTGGCTGAGGTAAACTGTAGTATGTGCTCACGCTGGACCGCTGGGAACAAGGATCTTGGGGCAGTAATATCATGGCTGACGCTGTGCTCTGACGTGTAAATGTATAAACAGTATCTTGTTTGCTATGAAGGTGCTGTATTTCACACTACTTAAAATCCTAGAGTGAGACTAACCATGGATATGGGTTTCCCTAGGCCTTTAAGCTAACTAGCTAGCTATTACGTTAGCTATAATTGTTGTGGATGAGACTAACCATGGATATGGGTTTCCCTAGGCCTTTAAGCTAACTAGCTAGCTATTACGTTAGCTATAATTGTTGTGGATGAGACTAACCATGGATATGGGTTTCCCTACGCCTTTAAGCTAACTAGCTAGCTATTACGTTAGCTATAATTGTTGTGGATGAGACTAACCATGGATATGGGTTTCCCTAGGCCTTTAAGCTAACTAGCTAGCTATTACGTTAGCTATAATTGTTGTGGATGTGATTAACCATGGATATGGGTTTCCCTAGGCCTTTGAGCTAACTAGCTAGCTTTTACGTTAGCTATCATTGTTGTGGATGAGACTAACCATGGATATGGGTTTCCCTAGGCCTTTGAGCTAACTAGCTAGCTATTACGTTAGCTATAATTGTTGTGGATGAGACTAACCATGGATATGGGTTTCCCTAGGCCTTTAAGCTAACTAGCTAGCTATTACGTTAGCTATAATTGTTGTGGATGAGACTAACCATGGATATGGGTTTCCCTAGGCCTTTGAGCTAACTAGCTAGCTTTTACGTTAGCTATAATTGTTGTGGATGAGACTAACCATGGATATGGGTTTCCCTAGGCCTTTAAGCTAACTAGCTAGCTATTACGTTAGCTATAATTGTTGTGGATGAGACTAACCATGGATATGGGTTTCCCTAGGCCTTTGAGCTAACTAGCTAGCTATTACGTTAGCTATAATTGTTGTGGATGTGATTAACCATGGATATGGGTTTCCCTAGGCCTTTGAGCTAACTAGCTAGCTTTTACGTTAGCTATCATTGTTGTGGATGAGACTAACCATGGATATGGGTTTCCCTAGGCCTTTGAGCTAACTAGCTAGCTATTACGTTAGCTATAATTGTTGTGGATGAGACTAACCATGGATATGGGTTTCCCTAGGCCTTTGAGCTAACTAGCTAGCTTTTACGTTAGCTATAATTGTTGTGGATGAGACTAACCATGGATATGGGTTTCCCTAGGCCTTTAAGCTAACTAGCTAGCTATTATGCAAAATTGGCCATGTTCTCTGGGTGGGAGGGGCATTCTCTCTCTCTCTCTCTCTCTCTCTCTCTCTCTCTCTCTCTCTCGCTTTCTATCTGAATGACTTTAGACAATTGTGGGTGTCTGTGAGCGCAGGTATGCAAAAGAGGGTAGGTAGCGCTCTCCTCTGACTATGTTTAATGCTTGTCGTGATGTAGGGGGAAAATTAAAAAAAAAAGAAGCATAATTTAGATGGACTTTCTCAACATTAAGACAGAATAAAATAACACCATTTCGTATTCAGCTGGTGGGAAAAAGTTTCCACAATTTTAATACGTGCGCTCTTGACGTATTTATTTGTGTATTAATAATCGTTTGGAAAGTGACTTTCACATATTTGCATTGACACTGCCCTGTATTTTGCTAAATAAATCTTTATTTTCATTTAAACGGACATGCCGTGTTATTTTGCTCATGTCGAAGCCGCAGTCCTCTGTAGAGACTGTTAGTATATCGGCTTTTGCGGTTTTTTGGCAGGGTTATTATCAAGTTTGGTAATGTTTTTACGCACACACACACACACACACACACACACCTTTATTAAGTCAGAGATTATACCTATACAAAATTACTCATATGTAGTAACTACAAAAGCCTGACATATAACATTGCAGAAAATATGTGAAGTTTGGGAACAGGTCGATAAAGGAGGGAAAATCTTAATGGGATCAGTAGTTCACTCCCTTGTAAAGGACGTTAAGTACACTGTGTATCTTTTGTCTTTTATTTTCCTTTTGAAACATTTTATGATTCATCTTAAACAGTAGCTGGTCGGCTTGGGTTCAAAAACCTTTTCAAAACCTGCATTTGTGTAGTGTTTGTATGTTTAAAATTTTTCAGTGGCTTTAGACTTTTGTGGAAAGCCACTAATGTGTATGTATTGTTTTCGATTGCTTCAGGACCACCAGTGAAGTAATGTAGTAAACTCTATCCTCCACTCTCTCTCTCTCTCTCTCTCTCTCTCTCTCTCTCTCAGGTTGTGACATCCCCGGCTGCATTTCAAATGTTTGATCCTCTCGATGCTCCCCCCCCACCCCCCCGCCCCTTGTCCGCTCTGTCCCTGCTGGGGCTGCACAAAAGCCCCCCACAACAAACCAAGTGCCCGCCACTGCCCCTTCTGAGGGGGCCAAGCGTCAGAGCGAATCGTGGTTTCACTCATCCTCGGAGGTCTGCAGCTCCCCCAGAGAAGCCCATTCAGCCCGGGACCTAATGACCACTCAGGGCTCCATTCATCACCACAATGGGCTTCTACACGGCCATTGAGGAGGTGCACAATGGAGAACATCGCTCCAATTAAACCCCGGGGACAATGAGTGAGTGAGGGAGGAGAGAGGATCTTGTTGGGTGTAAGGAGGGGGGACGGTGATGGTGAGAGTTCATCTGTGAAGCTCTATTTCTGATGAGTGAGAGAAGGTGGGTGGGGGGGGTGGGGGCTCATTCGGGTAATGAGCGTCCCAGGGCCGGGTGCATCTCACCGGAGGTCCTGTTGGAGTGGCGGCACCTCTGATGTGTTATTAGGATCAGTGAGGAGTAATTACTGGGCCATGGACCCTCCCTGCACCTTTAGAAAGGAAGGAGGGGGAAGCGGAGGACATGGTGAAAGCTCAATGGAGATAGCTGTTACCCTCCACTATGCTATACTCCTATCTTTACAACCAAAATGGTACAAATAGAAATAGTTGACATCTACAGTTCAATGTAGCAGCATCTACGCTCCATCCTGGGGACTGGGGACTCTTTTTCACTTATGGGTCCACAATAATGATCTCTGATCTGCAGATTCCAGATACCTAATATGATCAATATATATTTATATATTCATATATTAACCTGTTCTTCATGATAACGTTAATCATCATTAACCGAAGTCAAACTTGTACAGTGCGCTGATGGTGATCTGTGTTTAACTGCAATGGTTTAATCCACCAATTTAACTTGGACATTTTTCAAACTTTAGGACCTGCTAAAAAAAAAAATAGTAACGCTCTCTCTTGGAAATTTCGAACCCTATGGAATGAATGTCATGTTGTGACAACGTCGACCATTTCAAATGTCAACCGGTTTCACTTCCCTCAGCCTCAGAAGCTTTTTGCTTTCACAGCTGCTGAAGGACTTTTGTCCGTCCGAAACGGCCTCTTTCTCTGGGAAAGTTGTGCATTACGCTGAACTTTTTCACTATTTATTTAAGCGCACTATATATATATATATATATATATATATATATATATATATATAAATCTAAGTACAAACTTTGTTATAGATTTTTATTTTTATGACTTCTACATTCTCGAGTCAGTACAAAAACAGTTTAGATTCCCAAACATTAGTTTTCCAGCAGAAAAATGTTTGTTTGTCAGTAAGGAAATCAGCGTATTACATAAGAGACACTTTTCAGACCAAAAACACAATGAAAGCTGCTGGGTTTTGCTGCAACAATAAGAAGCGAGTGCGACAGTCAAAGTCTCCAGAAGAACCGTGTCTGGTTCTGCAAGACGCTCGATAAAACTTACAGCTTGTTTCCTTATAAAACCGCACACATTCTACCTGAGACTACTTCTCTTTTTTTTAAGCAAAGGGTCATCACACCAAATATTGCCTTTGTTTCATTTACTACTGTTCACTGCTCTTTAGAGTATTTATTATTTAATTCATTATTTTGAAGATAATTTCATTATATGTGCTCTACAGCCTTTCTTTGCATGCGCCTAAGACTTTTGCACAGTGCATATGTGTGTGTATATATATATATATATATATATATATATATATATATATATATAAGATTACCTTATCATGTGGAAGCAGTGCACAGCATAATAAAAACACGTAAATACAGTTTGATATGTTCAAATCAAACAAAAGAACGGAGAAACAAAAAAAGTCACCTCAGTGACTTTGACCGTGGCATGGTTGGTGTGCCAGACAGGCTGGTTCGAATATTTCAGAAACTGAAGATTTCCTGGGATCACACAACAAGGACACGCGACAGTCTCAATAGCCAAAACAAAAAAAGAATTAAAAAACGAGCCGCGGTTCTGCAGGCGGAAAAGCCTCGTTTGATCCGACTCTTTCAAGCTGACAGGAACTCAAATAGCTACTCTTGGCAACCCTGGTGGGTAGAAAACTTCCAAGTTTCCAAGTGTGTTTTTCCGAGCTTCAACTGTCCCGTTTCGGAGAACCTGTGCCGACTGTATCCCAACTCTAGACCTGTATCTGATCTGCACGATCTTATGCACTGAGCTGCTGCCACATGACTGGCTGATTAGATAGTTGCATGAATGTATAGGTGTTTCCTATAAAGTGGTGGGTCAGTATATATATATATATATATATATATATATATATATATATATATATATATATATACATCAGTTGGTTGCCTCCAAAGCAAGCATTCCAGTTCGAATCCTCTGAACACCCCTATTAAATTTGATATGTTTGTTTGATTTTTATCTATTTATGTCGCAAAAGCCCCGGGATCAGTGGTAGAGAAAGTCCATATATGTGTACACAAACGCCATTCCCATCTGTTCCCTTTAAATCGCCGTGTTTACAGGACGGTCCTTCATTGAAGTAGCGATAAAATGAGCTAATCCTAGAAGTGAAATAGATATTATCTAATGTTTATAATGATGCAGCCCCATAATCCAATCAGATTAAAGTGAATTATTGCAGGAGGAAAGTGAGTCTGATTTCCATTTCAGATTTTATTCATTATAGTTTAATAAGGTTTTTGCTTGTAGGGCATAAATCCTAATTTTTTGGTCAAAACAAAGATTTCATCTCCGTTCCTTTTTTTTTTTTTTTTTTTTTTTTTTCCGGAAAGGGCAGTAAGAACATTTCAGTCGTTATTAATGCCAAATGTGAGCCGTTTTATTTTTAACTCCAGAGTGCCTGAAGATTTCCTTCACCCCGACCTCAGCGTAAACGGTCACGTATTCGATTATAGAGTTTGTGTCTACGTTACTCGTACAGGAAATGTTTAGGAAACGTGTTTATTATTGCGCACAGGGTATGAAGACGTTCCCAGAGCAAAACGAAATAAATAAATCAGATTTATCATTCAGCCCGGAGGAGCCGCTTGGTTTCGTCCAATTCGGACGCAGAAATACAGAGAGAGCTGGGAGAGCTCTTTGCTTTTACCCATCGTGAGATGTTTCTTGTGTGACACCTCGGTAACCAAAAGCCTTTTTATAGCCCGTCAGTTTACTAACCCAGCTGATCTTCGTTTGCAAAATATGAATTAGCTTTTTTCTTAGCGTGTTCAGTACTTTTTTTCCCGTGTCATTCCACTTTATTCCACGTAACTTCATTCATGGGCTTTAACGTTGTGAATTCTTTATATGTGCGGGTTTCTGGAGTGAATACTGATCTCTGGTGAAAATTTCATGTGAATAACCTCGTTGGAAATATATTTACTGAAAACAATGTTGACCCCCACCCACACACACACACTGTATGTGAGCATTATGGAAAACACTGAGAGAAAAAAAAAACGTAATAAACTTTATCACATATATCTGGAAATCAAGTGAGCAATATTTAACAAACGGAAAAAACTTTTCCGTCAGGAAGAGAGGAAGCGTCGGAGAGAGGAGGGAATCGACGTCGGAGGAATAAACACAGTACAGAAACAGAGCAGAAGTGGCTGGTTAAATAACAGAAGGCCTAAAAGGCGTCGCTCGGGAGGGACGCGCGCACACATCAGCATTTCCAGTGGAAAAGCGGCGCGGGCAAAAAAAGGTTAGACACGCCTGTGCAAAGAGAAGCGTCCATATTGTGGTTGTATAACTAACTATTGACATTTATACACAAAATAGAAGATCGCCACAGGAGGGGTGACATTTCACAGAGCGCTGCGCCCCAGAATACCAACACACCCCGGAAACGCAGGAGAGAGACCGAGAGAGCAGCTAAGGGAGTGTCTGTGTGTGTGTGTGTGCGTGTGTGTGTATGTATACCTTCGTCTTTGTGTGTGTGAGCATGTTTAAGAGAACATACTCTGATTGTTTGTGTGTGTGTGTGTGTGTGTGTGTGTGTGAGAATGTATAAGCCTTATGTGTCTATAGGTATGTTGTTTCCATCAAGATTCCAGAGGAGTTCTGTAACATTCCATAGTTCCTGGATGAGTTCCTGTACTGCGCTGCAGGAACTGTGATTGTGTGACTTAAAAAACGCAGACATGATGCAGAGGTTAGCGATGCGCAATATTTTCTACAGGAAGTACGGAATAAAACACTCAGGGGAGTTCAGAACCCGCCGACAAGTTGCTGGTCTTCGCCTACTGATCGTGTGAATTGTTCGATAAAATACGTGACTCCGATTAACACGATAACGCTATTAATAAGCACGTTTAATATGTTCAGCAGGAATTCGTTACACCGCGCCGGACAGCTCAGATGCTCATGAGGTACACCGGATCCGTTTATATACACATTTTATCCTTTATTAGCACCGTGTGTGAATGACCACATCATGAGTTTTTCTGCCATAGAATCACAGGATCTAAGATATTTTTACCTCATTTCCAAAAAGTGAACATGTCCCAGTGTTCACCTGTTCCCCCGGTGTTCACCTGTTCCCCCGGTGTTCACCTGTTGCCCCGGTGTTCACCTGTTCCCCCGGTGTTCACCTGTTCACCTGTTCCCCCAGTGTCCACCTGTTCCCCCAGTGTCCACCTGTTCCCCCAGTGTTCCCCCAGTGTTCCCCCAGTGTTCCCCTGTTCCCCCAGTGTTCACCTGTTCCCCCGGTGTTCACCTGTTCACCTGTTCCCCCAGTGTCCACCTGTTCCCCCAGTGTCCACCTGTTCCCCCAGTGTTCCCCCAGTGTTCCCCCAGTGTTCCCCTGTTCCCCCAGTGTTCACCTGTTCCCCCAATGTTCCCCCAGTGTTCCCCCAGTGTTCCCCCAGTGTTCCCCTGTTCCCCCAGTGTTCACCTGTTCCCCCAGTGTTCCCCCAGTGTTCCCCTGTTCACCCAGTGTTCACCTGTTCCCCCAGTGTTCACCTGTTCCCCCAATGTTCCCCCAGTGTTCCCCCAGTGTTCCCCCAGTGTTCCCCTGTTCCCCCAGTGTTCACCTGTTCCCCCAGTGTTCCCCCAGTGTTCCCCTGTTCACCCAGTGTTCACCTGTTCCCCCAGTGTTCACCTGTTCCCCCAGTGTTCCCCCAGTGTTCCCCCAGTGTTCCCCTGTTCCCCCAGTGTTCACCTGTTCCCCCAATGTTCCCCCAGTGTTCCCCCAGTGTTCCCCCAGTGTTCCCCTGTTCCCCCAGTGTTCACCTGTTCCCCCAGTGTTCCCCCAGTGTTCCCCTGTTCACCCAGTGTTCACCTGTTCCCCCAGTGTTCACCTGTTCCCCCAATGTTCCCCCAGTGTTCCCCCAGTGTTCCCCCAGTGTTCCCCTGTTCCCCCAGTGTTCACCTGTTCCCCCAGTGTTCCCCCAGTGTTCCCCTGTTCACCCAGTGTTCACCTGTTCCCCCAGTGTTCACCTGTTCCCCCAGTGTTCCCCCAGTGTTCCCCCAGTGTTCCCCTGTTCACCCAGTGTTCACCTGTTCCCCCAGTGTTCCCCTGTTCCCCCAGTGTTCACCTGTTCCCCCAGTGTTCCCCCAGTGTTCACCTGTTCACCCAGTGTCCACCTGTTCCCCCAGTGTTCCCCCAGTGTTCCCCTGTTCACCCAGTGTTCACCTGTTCCCCCAGTGTTCCCCCAGTGTTCCCCTGTTCACCCAGTGTTCACCTGTTCCCCCAGTGTTCCCCTGTTCACCCAGTGTTCACCTGTTCCCCCAGTGTTCCCCTGTTCACCCAGTGTTCACCTGTTCCCCCAGTGT
>NC_071259.1:31524719-31527219 GCF_023375685.1 Ictalurus furcatus | reverse complement strand
GAGAGCAAAGGTAGGAGAGAGGGGAAACTTATGGGAAGTGGGGAAAAAGAAAGAATAGAGGGGGGAAGTAAGGGGATGAGAGAGCAGGAGAGAAAGAAAAAGAGAACGGATAAATGAGAACGTGAGAAAAAGCGAGAAAGACAAGCGGTCGATGAGGGAAAGAGCTAGAAAAGTTTAGGAGAACGAGAGAGAGCGCGAGATCAAATCACACAGAGACGGAGAGATGGCGAAAGAGACAGCCGGAGACGACGATGTACAAACGTGGGGGAGTGGGAACCAAAAAAGAGGATAGGAAGAAAAGGTGAAAAACAAACAAAAAAGAGAGAGAGACAGAGAGAGAGAGAGACAGGCAGAGGGAGAGAGAGACAGAGAGTGAGAGAGAGAGAGTGAGAGACAGAGAGAGTGAGACAGAATGAGAGAGAGAGAGAGAGACAGAGAGAGAGACAGAGAGTGAGAGATTGATAGAGGGAGAGAGAGATAGAGTGAGAGAGAGACAGAATGAGACAGAGAGAGAGAGAATGAGAGAGAGAGAGAGAGAGAGAGAGAGACAGAATGAGACAGAGAGAGAGTGAGACAGAATGAGAGTGAGAGAGAGATTTAGACAGAGAGAGACAGAGGGTCAGAGAGAGAGACTCAGAGAGTGAGAGAGAGACACACAGAGAGAGAGAGAGTGAGACAGAATGAGAGCGAGACAGAGAGAGTGAGACAGAGAGAGAGTGAGACAGAATGAGACAGAATGAGAGAGAGAGAGAGACAGAGAGAGATGGAGGGTCAGTGAGAGAGAGAGAGGGAGAGAGAGAGGGAGAGAGAGGGAGAGAGAGGGTCAGAGAGAGAGGGAGAGAGAGGGAGAGAGAGATGGAGAGGGAGAGAGGGGGAGAGAGAGGGAGAGAGAGGCTAATAATGTGAGCTCTCACCCTTTCCTCTGCTGCCTGTCTGAACTAAACACGGCTCGTACAAATTGTTCATAATCACCGTCATCACAGTAATTAAACCATTATGCATTGATTTACTGCCAGATGCCTTCACACACACACACACACACACACACACAACATTAGGTATCGATTGACTGACAGATGCCGTGGCGATGACATCACCGCTGATGACACACTGACGCATTTTATTTTGGGGATTATTATATCTCTAAATGCCGTTCTACCGCTCTAACCGGAACATTCCGCACCAGGGCTGGAAAGGACCGCCCCCACAACAGACCCACCTCAGAATCGGCACAGCTGAGGACCTGTATTTCATTTATCAGTTATTTTGGCGAATTCTGACCAGGACGGGTCGAGTGACAGAACCGACCGGGCCGAAAAGATGTAGCCGAAGGGAATGAATGAAAAGTGGAACACACAGGTCATGAGCGGTACTGGGTTGATTTTTATCCATTTGTAGCTACATTTAACGTTATGGAACGTCCGTGAAACGACTTAAGTTCCTGTTCTCACTTACTTTACAGCAGCTGTTTTTTTCCTCCTTGAAGCTAATAATGAGGGAGAAAAAAAAACAAAAAAAAACCTCAGCTTGTCATGTTAGTGAGAAACCACAAAGCGTAAACTCAAAGCACCGACACTGGAGACTCCTTCCATAAACGCTCAATTAACATCATTTAAACAAAATCAAAAATTCACTTCGTCTTGGTCTTGATGATCGATTGCGTAGATGGTCTGCTCTACAAGTCCTTATGAATCTGCTGTTACTATAGAAACAGTGAAGGATTAGAGCGGAAGCAATAAAATAAAAGGGAAAGACAAATGTAGCTTTCACACCTCCTGTATCTCTGCATTTCTCCAAATCAGAGGGACATTGATTTAAAATCCTCCGTGAACGCAGAGGTTCTGGTTTTTAACCATTTCAAACACTTTTGACATTTTATTCGCCGTCTTCGCGTTCTTTGGCAAGACAGAGCGAGAGAGAGAGCGAGAGAGAGAGAGCGAGAGAGCGAGAGAGAGAGACCCTGTTTACACTACCGCGTTTTGGTTTTAAAACGGCGTTTCAAGTCGAAAACGATCCTTGTCCACACTGGCGTTTCCGCCGTGTTTCAGAGATGATCTCCGTCCACGCTACGCGTCCGAAAACGCGTGTCACGTGACCATCCAAGCACACCGGGCATGCGCATGCAAGCGTAAACAGGAAGTTGGTTGCTAGTCCAAACAGGCGTTCCGTGTAGGATTTACGCCGCTCCAAATGAGATTCGTTGGCGATCGCTCTAATCGTCGCTCGCCTCTTGCGCGTGTAATACAATACAGAATTTAACCGCACAATTAAATTCCCAGAATGACGACCAAGCCGGCAAAAATCCAGGTAGCGTAACGGTCGTGCGGTAGGGGCTTGACGAATCAGGGGCGGATACGCGACGATCCAGAAGACCCGATCGGAGAGCGAACGTGGGCGGAGCCACGCTTTCGTTTTGGTCCGTTTAGACAGAAACTGCGAACCCGGAGTTTTCAAACTATTCCGAGGGTCGGAAACACCGGGGTGGCGTAGACGACAGGCG
>NC_071259.1:31492219-31522219 GCF_023375685.1 Ictalurus furcatus | reverse complement strand
CTGACTTAAGTAGTGAGTATGTGTAAGAGAGAGAGTGTGTATGTGTGTATGAGTGTCCTGTAACACAGGGTTTGGAGTCAATGTAATTATTAAACCTATCCAGAGTGTTGGCTGAGAGTGTTTCACACACACACACACACACACACACACACACACACACACCACTTCATGTCCACACTGCTTGGAAGTGACTCTCTCGCTGAGTTGCTGCCACGAAACAAACGCTGATTTGCTACTGACGTCGTTAAGCGCTTAATTGTTTACCACCGAATGTTGAGGAACACACGTTTCAAGACACGTCGGATACTGTGTTTGGTGACGAGTTCTGCTCCGACCCAAATGTAGTCAATCAGCTACGACGTATTTGGTGTCTGTCGTTTGCTTCTTTACTACAAGGGTAACGTAGCTAACAAAAAATGCTGCGTCACCACAATATTCTGCACATTTATTTCTTTAGGCATGTCCTACACGGTCCTACGCGGTCCTACACGGTCCTACGTGGTCCTACGTGGTCCTACGCGGTCCTACACGGTCCTACGCGGTCCTACACGGTCCTACGCGGTCCTACACGGTCCTACGTGGTCCTACGTGGTCCTACACGGTCCTACACGGTCCTACGCGGTCCTACGCGGTCCTACACGGTCCTACGTGGTCCTACACGGTCCTACGCAGTCCTACGCGGTCCTACACGGTCCTACGTGGTCCTACACGGTCCTACACGGTCCTACACGGTCCTACGTGGTCCTACGTGGTCCTACACGGTCCTACGCGGTCCTACGCGGTCCTACGCGGTCCTACGCGGTCCTACGCGGTCCTACACGGTCCTACACGGTCCTACGTGGTCCTACGTGGTCCTACGTGGTCCTACACGGTCCTACGCGGTCCTACGCGGTCCTACACGGTCCTACGTGGTCCTACACGGTCCTACACGGTCCTACGTGGTCCTACGTGGTCCTACGTGGTCCTACACGGTCCTACGCGGTCCTACACGGTCCTACGCGGTCCTACGCGGTCCTACGCGGTCCTACGCGGTCCTACGTGGTCCTACGCGGTCCTACGTGGTCCTACACGGTCCTACGCGGTCAGCATCATGTGCTGATGTGATTTAGGACCCAACTGGACTTCCTCATCTGTGAACACGAGCTAAACTTCACCATGTAGCTAAACACCGAAACGTTCCAGAGGCGGCCATCTTGGAAAACCTTGTCACTTTTGTACGTTGGCATGACTCGTACTGTTCGACGCCTCAGTCCTTCACTCTCCGAAGTTAACAGTGTTGCCTTAAGTGAGTATCTACAGCGAAGAGACGAACTTTTCTCATTTGTTACCTCGAGTAGCCTTGTACCTCCAGCACGAAGAAGAAGAAGACGGCGGCGAAAACACACCAGAAGCATCGTCGAAGCTGCTCGTCTTAGTGCTCGGATTGAACGCTTGCATCATTTTTAAAGGTGCAGCGGTAACCTTAATTTTTTAATCCGTCTTCAGGATCGAGCGCGTTATGCTATTCGAAAAGACCAAACACACAAGACAGACCGTATGTATAGTGTACGTGTTAGTATGCGCGTGGTTTAAACATAGATGTATGTGTGTGTGTGTGTGTGTGTGTGTATCTCAAACACTAATGTTTGAGGAGAAGTTATTCAAGAAAACATAGCACAAAGTTAGAATTTTTTTAAAAACATTTCTGGCCTAATCAGTAGCAAAGAGCCTGCTCGCTAATCGGCTAGCGTGCGCTAAGTACGGGTTAACACGCCGCATAAATCGACACACACACTGCTTAAGCCTGGGGAAAAAAAAAAGCTCAGAGATGCTGAACAAATACGACCTCTAGATCTACGTTACGGCTCATTTGGCTAACTTTACGCCTTATTGCCTTACACAATCGCTGAATTATTAGCGTTCTAAACCAACCGACTGCCATTCAGAGGTAAAATCCCAGGGTTTAAACGGATATACGCTCGCCGTGCTTTATAGCGGGGTTTCTCCGAATAGCGCTATTATTGTATAATTGAGCCGTTTTTGCTCCTAATCGTGAACGAGACATGCTGCGACAAAAGGAAAACGGATAAGTGGCTTAGTAAAAAAAAAAAAAAGGACTAAAAGTAAACTAGAACTCAGAAACAGAGAAATGTGTAAGAATCGGGTTTGTTCATGTATTGATTTTCTAACTGATATATGTATTGAATATATTGTATTCTGAAATATCTGGCTAATCGTTGCGATAAATACTCATTATTTAGAGCATCATTTGCTTTGTTTTGTTTTGCGAGTTCTAGTCCTGTGTACGGTTATTTAGCTTTGGAGATCACTGAAAGGTGGCGCTATATAAATGTATATACATGCATATATAATGTCGGAGAACCACGATTTTATAGGGAATAATCACTGTCGAGACAGCGGACAGGCGGAAATTTTTCGGTGGTTGTGTTGGACTGGGATGCTTCTTAAAATCTGGGGTGTGGCATTCTGGGCGTGGCATTCTGGGCGTGGCATTCTGGCATTCAATGCTATGAATCTCACAGCACTGAATACAATAGGAATACACCTTGATCCTTAACGATGATGTGATAGAGCACTATTACTGATTTTGAACGACGAATCAAACTCGATCCCGGACAGACACCTGCAAATCACTGCATCAGGAATACAATGAATGCTCACGGAACAGTAGTGTGATGAGATCAGACACGTTACGGTTCAGATCTACAGACTGACCTGAACTGATCTACAGTCTGCTCCTCGTTTATATGCATCACAACCACAAGTAAAGTTCTAGCGTTTTTTGTTTTTTTTTAAATCCCCAAAATGTGAAAAAGAAGATCGTTGCGTTTAAAGACTTCGGCGCAAGGAGCGTCACGGACATTTCCACAGCTGGTGTCTCGTTACAAATCGAAGCGGTTATGTCAAAAAACTCAATTGTGCATCATATAAGGTATATGGCGCATTAATGGTAACCGCGTCGTGGACTCCTCCTTCGCGTCACAGTTCCTATGGAAACGGCATGCTTTTGTTTCTGCTTTGGTCCTGCCCCCCCCCTGAGGTCCTGTCATTGGTTTGTTCCTTGATTGTGTTCACCTGTTCTGTGTTAGCACATTTATTAGTTTGTCCGCTTGTACCATGGTGTTTCCCTAGTGCCACATTTCCTGTTTTTGATTCTCGCCAGTTATCCTGAATATATTTTGATCATGGATTATTCTAGATTATTACTGTCTACCTGTGTATTGACTCCCACCGTGGACATAGTTGGCCCTAAACAGTGGTAAATGAATCCTGCAGTAATACCTCGTCGATACAGTTTCCTTTTAAAGCACGTGGGTTGTTTTTATTTTTTATTAAAATTTTTTTTTTAGGTTATTTATGCGAGTCATTTTAAACACACACGAACCCTTGCCTTCGAATAAAAAAACCGCAATCTCGTTCATCTCCAAACTCTGTGATAAGCGCGTGAATCACCTGCGAACATCAAACGAGCTGCTCCCGTGGAGAATGTTATCGTAAGCGCAGGAGGGCCACTGGACGGCGTCCAGGACTCGAGTTAGAAAGAGAAACCGTAGCGCTTAGCAGGTCTTTAATACTTAATAAAAACAGCCGCCCGAAAAAGAAGAAAAAAAAAAAAGAAGCGCGTACCTTGGGTGGCCTTTGGGCGAGATGTGGTGGAATTTACAGGAATGGAGTGATCGGGTGATGGAGGGATAAACAGGGAAAGATGAGAGGAGAGGTAAAAAGAACCGCCTGTGGCAACTCGGTCTCTCCCTCTGGCTCACTTTATGGGGTTACCCAATTCCCTGACAGTTTGTTTTAAATTTGGCCGTGCAGATGTTTCTCTGGGTGACTGACTTTTATAGTTTAGAAAAGATTATATCAGTTTCTGCTGCAGATTGTGTTACTGTATTTAAAGAAGAAAACAACTGCACAGAGAGAGAGAGGGAGAGAGAGCAGGAGAGCGAAGGGGAGGGAGGATGGAGAAAGGGGCCATAGGGGGATTTTTCTCGGGAGGGGGGCGGTAGTGACGGGGGTCGCTGGACTGGACGTGGATTGCTGTAGGTCTTTACATCCTGAGGCCTCCGCAGTAAGAGGAAGGCTGGAATGCGAGTGTCAGGAGAGCCAGGTTTGACTTGCAACATTAGACACGAATTCTTTCCAATTTCAAAAGACAACATACGGGTCAAATTTTAGGATATTAGTTTTTGATAGGCAGCTAGGGACGGGAGCACGGGAGGTACGAATCGCGACCTTCGGCTCGTCCTCTCCTTCTAACTTTGCCTTCTTGGCTCTTCTGTGTAAATAAATAATCGTATATAGAGCCCGTAACGATTTCCTAAACCTTCGCGCACCACTTGCGTCAGGGATATCCAGTGCATCCTATCAAGCGTCAAAGCCCAAAAGCAGAGTGGCAGCTTCCGAAGCAACTGGCAGGTGCGGGAAATTAAACGGCGACGGTCCAGCCAAGAGTCAGCACGGAAAGAAAACTGGAGCGAAGGGGTTGCGAGGGGGACACCGGCGAAACAGAGCGTTAAGAAAATCCAAAACGGAAACGGGGGACGAAGAAGGGAAATGTGAGCGTGTATCTTTTAGCGTGCGTGTCAGAAATCCTTCCTCTGTCAGGACGGATTTAAGAGGTCATCCATCCACAACCTCGCGCAAAACAAAATCCCATCAACGCTCCTTCTTACGTTTCCCCAGCCAAGATGTGTAGAATAACAACGGTGACAACAACCGCAAGATCAAAGCCGTGGAAGCCAGCCACTGGCCATGTCAACTCAGCCGAGCGCTCCGAGTCCGAGACGTTAAGCAGGAGCGGAAGGAGCGTTCGTTCGTTCGTTCGTTCGTCGATTCATTTTAGTCAAACTGAGACTTGGGTTGCAGGTTCGTAGCGAAGCGCGGCCAGGAAATACGGACAACTTCATCTTGCATAACGTTTTTCAGTAATGCTAACAAGCACAACCCTTTATCCTGCTCCTAACTCTAACGGAAACGAATCCTTTGTAACGGTTGGTACCGAATGACCCGCGTCATTTCTTACGAATTATATCGCGGTGCTGATGTTTTCTCCATTCTGACTGGTCAGAAGGTCAGTAAGGGCAAAAAAGTCTCATGGCGGGTTTTAGCGGATTTAAAAACACTTTGGTTTACTTAAAGATCTCGAGCTCCAGGTCTTCCGCAGTGTGGGATAATAAACTGACCGTTACTCTGTCACTCACGAGAAGTTGACATTTGAAATTGAGTTAAGCTGATGCGGAGATCTTTGTTAGTTCATGTTCATGTCAAGTGTTTTTTTTTTTTTTTTTTTTTTTTTAAACGTCAGTGATAATATATCCTCTCTCTCTTTTTTTTAAAACTGAAAAGTCAAAATGTCACGAGTGATTAAAAGAGGAGTTTTAATCGGTTTCTGCTCAGCACAGTTGCGATCTCCATGACAAGAGAGCTGTTTGAAAAGGGAACGATGTTGGTGAAAGTCAGTTCAGGAACACCAGACTTAAACACGTGCACCTGATTTCAGTGTTTATGAGAATATTACCTCTTGAAGTTAAACAATGCGAACACGCTCCAGTAGGATTTTTGTCTCGAATTATATTTATCAAAATACATGACAACACCCTTCACTCACAAAAGGTCAAAGCGAGTTTTTACTGGCTGGAAAAAAAATACGCTTTGTCGGTATAAAGCAAAAATACACCAGCAAAATCCTAAATGTTAATTGAAAACCGAAAGCGAAGGTCCTTACTGAACATCGCATCCTCATTGCTGATTGGCTGACTGAGCCGGCAGGGGAAAAAGAGAGCTGGAGGAATGTTTACACTAAGAGACAACATGAAAATAAATGCTAAATGTTTTTGCACTTAAAGACCACTGTAAAAAAAAAAAAAAAAAAAAAAAAAAACAGTAGGAATGAAACATACATAACATTTTTGAGTCAGTATCAGGTGTTCGTTAGTACTAGTGAAAATGTAACACTGACGACGTTTACACGGACAGCAGTAATCTAATTATTGACCTTAATCTGAATAAGACGATATTGTGATTAAGGTGTTTACATGAGTCGCTTTTAGAATACTCCTTTCATGTTCCTGTGTTACGTGTTATAGAACATAGATGGATTATCAGCACACGTCATTACGTCCCCACGTCACGCCGTCCGACGTTCCCTCCAGAATTTCACGTATCGACGTACAGTTGGTCTTCGTTAGGGGATCGTGTACAGTTTTGGGTGTTTCATGTTTAATTTTACGGACGCTTCAAGTGCGGGTAATTATTTGTCGTGCCGTACGTGCAGATAGACGACCGCTTGAAGCCGTGGGCTGCATCCCAAACCGCATACTTACCGTCTATATAGTAGGCGAGATACATGTATTTCTCTTACTATGTAGCAGGTAAGGACGCGGTTGGGGACGCAGCCGTGCTCTCTTGTTCGCCGTCAAACGGTCGAGCGCTGCCGTGTGTGTACGTGTCCTGTCTCACAATGCGGTGAAAACTCCCACACGACGTTAATAGTGTGATTAAGGCGTGTACGTGTCTGTAACGCGACTAAAACAGGAATACTCCACACGTCTTAATTCCGTTCGTGTTTACTCCGAGTATGACTTTAATCGGATTAAGGTCGTCAATAATCTCTGTTTACATGCCAGTTTCTTAATCAGAGTATCGTCTTAATCGGGTTCGTATCGGATTATCGTCGTCCGTGTGAACGTACGGACTGTGTGTTACCAATATGAAACGGAGCGATCGCTGCGTGATCAAGATATTCGATTAGACTTACTATTCATTCCGCTTCTCAAATAGTTCAAATGTAAATTTGTCTCATTTTCGAGGAGAATTAAAATCATTAAGATCGATTATGTTTTGTTATATCTCCAATACAGCTCTTTCCCATCCTGTTTTGTCTCTTCGTCCTCTTCAGTCTCCTTATATGGTCAGAGTTTCCTGCGCTTGTTAACCCGTCGCCATGGTAGTTAAGTGGTGTCACCTGCTGCTTGTTTCTGCTCATTAGTGTGTGTTTCTCTGTGCTTGTGAAGTTACACACGGATTCTCTTGTTGATTAGCAAGCGGTTGATGTCTCCCATTATTCCTGGTCTCGTCCTCATCTTTTGGCTTTTATCTTTTCCTTTCTACGAGCCGTGAGGTGGTACCACATCTAAAACGTTACCTGATGCACCACTGTGACACCTTTTAGCCATCTGTCGCTCTATAAAAATCAAATGTTTAACAAAATTAGCAGATGTTACGTCCCAAGGGCAATCAGTTTAGTAGCTGATTTCGTAGATACTCTAGATGGCTAGGTAACTCAACACCGTCCATTAAAATGGGGTCCTGATGGGTCCTTTTGGAAGGATGGTGTCGAGGATCAGCTAACCATGAGGATGACGTGTAGGTGACTAGACAGGCCAACTGAGTATCGTGTTCTATAAACTACATTGCCAGTTGTAGGATGTTTGTAGTCCAGATGTCCTGCTAGTACAACCATCACTGCCTCTAGAGTCACAACTAATAACACCGACTCCACTTTGATGTTTTCCGGCTCTTTGGTTTCAGACAGGAATGCAGGTTTGTCGACTCGATCGTCTCGATTCAAGATGAAAGAACAATAAGACCAGGAACCTCAGCGTCTCCTGAGAGGCTTCCAGGTCCTCCACTTTATCGCGGTCACTTTCTCTGATCTGTTCGATGACAGAGGCGTGTATGACGGAGGTGACGGAAAGCAACGAGTGCCTCTCCGAGTCTCACCGTCTTTGATTATTATGGCTTCACTGATAGAGTAGAAGTGATGCCTTTGTCTGTAATAGCTGGCCAATCATCCCCTCACGCCAAGACTGAGCATCTCTCCATCCGTTTGAACGAGAAGGCTGTGGTTCATTCTGAAGCGAAAATGATCATACCCTCCATAGGGTGAAACTCTGAAGGGTTTCCATCTGTATTATTTCCAATACTTTATTTCAAATAATTTGTAGGTCTAGCTAGCATTAATTGTTAACCGGCTGTATTTTTTTATTTATTTATTTATTTTTTACCACCCAAGAGTCCACAGTGGAGGTTAAGGCACAGGTAGGCAATGTTAAACAATCCATAAAGTCAAATAGTCCATATTCAGAAAGAGGCGAGGGTCAAAGCTAGGAAGTGACAATAATGACACGGCATCGTACACAAACTAATCGAGGACTACTAACACAGGACAGGTGAACACATTCAGGTAACAAACTACTGACTGGGCAGGGAGGCAGGACTGAAACAGTAAACCAACAGCAATTGGTCGGGTCTGGTGGGGTCGGGTCGGGTGGGGTGGGGTCGGGGGGCGTGGCGTATAGGTGGTTTAGCGTGTAACTGTGATAAACTGTATACGATAGTTTACATTTGAACTTCCTAGAATATAGATATTTAGACATGCTTCTGTAAAGCTGCATTGAGACAACGTCCGTCGTTAAAAGCGCTCTACAAATAAAAATCGAACCGAATATTTATCTCTAAACAAGTCACTAGACGCTAAAAATGCCAGCATATATGTAAATACATGAACATGCCGTACATGGAAACACCCCAGTGTCCTCCTCCTATCTGATTATTATCACCGGTATCACTAACATTAGCTAAATTTACTAATTAGCTTTCACCACGTTATTTCTTTTAACGTGTTAAATAAAAACATTTTTAAAAAAAAACAAATGTGATATTAAATCAGCCACGTGAAAAGAGTAAACCATTAAAAAATTTAGTTCGAACACTTTTCTTTGTAAACCTTTCCACATCATGGAGTCACCTCGGTGCGCTTTTAAACGTTTATTTATTAAATGATTATGACAAATGAAGTCATCCTTGATTTATTTCTTCACTGGTTCACACGTTTAATCATTTACGTAGACGCTCCTTTATGTGTTTATATCATTTATACTTATTTCGTTATTTGATGGTTTGTTTATGCGTTTCTTCACTCGTTTGACCCGATTCCCTTCAGTCTACAGGAAGTAACACGACCATATTTGGTCATATAAATCCAGCTGTTGTGTAGATCTCTTTATTATATTTATTCTTCATTAGACTTGCAGAGAGTTAACACGGAAGGGTGAGGACAAAAGAAGAGCGACAATGCTGGAAAAGAGAAAGAGAGAGAGAGTGAGAGAGAGAGAGAGAATGAGGGAAAGAGAGAGAGAGAGAGAGAGAGAGAGAGAGAGAGAGAAAACAAGGGGGCCAGAAAGGTGGGTGGATGGAAGAAAGACAGAAAGAGAGATCTGAGTATTTGAGGTGAAGATGAAGGGAGCGTAAGAGAGAAAGTGCACCTCCGTGTCTCTCTCGAGTGTCTCTGCCTCACCTTTAATCTGTGGAAATGCGCTGAGGAGATGAGGCGTAATTGTAAAGTGCAGCAGGACGACTGAAATGTCTGGAGGGCTGGCGTGATCAGCGGGCCGAGGAGTGAGCGAGGGATAATCACCGTCGCCCAGCGCCGGCCTGATGACGGGGCCGGCGCTCATTCACCAAGCAGCAAAACAAATTAAAGCCCTCGGGGGCGAGCGGCCTGTTCGACAATAGCATACATAAATATTTTATCATGTGCGCTACAGGTCAGGAAAGGTTTAGTACATCATCCTTCACACAAGAGCTCATACTTCAACACACACACACACATCTTTTGTCTCAGCTCGGGTCTTAAACGCAGTCAAAACACAGCAAACGGTTCTCAGTCAAACATCAAATCTATATGTTTCCTTTCAAGACTTGTCTGAAGTTTTATTCTCCAGCAAGGGAGCTAAGAACTCTAGCTAGTGTTTTAGTGTTGTTAACTCTGTTAAGCATTTTCAGCTCGCTAGTTTCGCTAGGCAGGTTTGTGCCGAGTAATGCGTAAGCTAACGATAAAGTACCAACTAGCCGCTAGCTACCGTATGTTAGCTTTGTAGACAAAAAAAAACAATCAGGAGATTATAGTGAGTACTGGTGGTGTGATTATGGAGGAAATGTAATTCGAACTTTAGCTAGCTAGCGGGATGTGTTTTTTTTTTTTTTTTGGGACAGTATGGCTAGGCTGTCGGAGGTGAAAAAAACAAACAAACAATAGAAACCGTCTAAGAAATTTGAGTGTTTTCTGCTACTAATACCATTACAAACCATCAGCTTACCATTATAACCATTACCATTAGTGGTCCTTAATGGTATCCACTAGACATAACATGCCACCAATGGAAGGCAAGAAATTACCAGTAGAGATCCACAGGGACCATTACAATTTCCAATACAATTCCCGTTATAACCATTAAAACCCTTACAATGGTTTTCTATGAGGGATTCTAATGGGTTTTTTTGGGGGGGGGTTCAGCAGGGTACACTTAGTGTAGCATACAATAAGTCTAGGGTGTAATTTTACAGTACTTTGTGGAGACGTTCAGGATGTTCATGTATCTTCTGATGCTAAAAACAGCTTCTAACAGCTTTGAAGCTGATTCACTCCACACCAGTGTAAGACTCAGGTAGGAGGCGTGGCCTAACGGTGCATTCTATCACGGCCATATTGTTTTCTTGATTCCCTGAGAGAGGAAGGGGGTGGGGGGGGATACGGTAGCGCTTTCGGACGAGCATGTTAGACCGCTCTGTGACGTGCGGTTTTCCGGCTTCACACGTCTCAGAGGAAGCACGCGTTCGCATTCGCGCTCCCAGGGTTGATTCCAGTCTCACGGTTATAAGAAGGAAAAATCGGGAACAAAAGGTGCAAATAGTGACCACCGTGTGATGATAACCTTCCTCGTTAGCTACACTGTAGCAAAATTCAGACCCTAAGCATGTCTTCGCTGATGGACTACACTCGGGATCGTCTCTGTCGGAACTGTTCGTTTCGAGTCCAGCCGTAGGTGCTGTGTGCTGGCTCGTTATTTCTAGGAGCAGTCGTCCTGTACCGGTATTCTACACTCGAGTCTATTAGGTATAATTGAGAAACGAGTGATTTCACTCAGCCTGGAAAAAAGCAGCAGTGTCGAGTTTGATGGTGTGATTAGCTGACAGCGGGCAGCCGTAATTATCCAGCATGCGCTAATGACTGTGCGGCGTGATCGCACAGCGGGAATGGGAAACACCGATCGTCCCCCTCCTCCTCCTTCTCCTCCTCCTCTTCTTTTTTTTCTTCTTTCTTTTTTCTCACGTTCAGTTTTAATAAGGCTCACACGCTAATGAGCAGCGTTTAGCGGACTCCGTCGCCGTTTAGGACTCCGCTAGACTCCCTCGAGTCAAATGGTTCTAATTGATCGCTTGAGTTTGACAGATAAAAAAAGAAACGGCCTTTATTTTTTTTTCCTAACGCCCACGGATATGTAAAGGGACTCTCCACACCGAAACGTGTCAAAAAAAAACGTGTTGCGTTTTTAAAATATTTGTGATGTGTTCCGTGATTCGGGTGCGAATTTAGAAAAGAGCGAGGGCTTCTTTTCTCACTCTGCATCTTCCACATGGAATTAGCGGAGATGTTGGTGCGAACGTCGGACTCAAAGTCCCAGAATGCAATGCAGCTGTGCGATGATGAGTTACGGCAGAGGCTTGGCTAGGCTCCGCGTTAGGTTCAGCTTTGTCGTAGCTTTGCAAGCTGACGTCTTTGAGCAGAATGTAGAGATGAGGAGATGAAGGACTAAAGTGCCGCTGCATCCGTCACTTTAGGTAGAGATGCGGATGAGGATGAAAAACGCCTTGCACCGCTGTCGCCAGGTGTTTTCGAACGGCGTTGTGGGTAAGCCGACATAGCGATGAAAGAAATCGTTTAAAAAAAAATCAATCTGGGACCTGATTAAAGATCACGTGTTAATTATAAAGATTAAAGTCGTACAGGATGGAGTTTCCCATATAGTTGAATAAAAAAAGGATGCAGGAAAACTGCGAAGTTGGCGGTTTGCACGTGCCTTCGAGCCGTGTTAAACTCTGTAAGCTACAGAGTCATCATGAGTCACACATCCTGTCCGGAATAGTGCACTTGCGGTCTCACACGTCACATTTCTCATTTCTAAACTCTAAATGATACCCACGAGTGCCCTGTACTCACCCTTAATGCACGTTTTGGTAAAACCCACATCTGCGCAGACCCTATTACCCCGAAATCCCTTGTGATTTCGGTCAGGACCAATCAGAGTCAAGAGTCTAGACGACAGAAGAAAGTAACATGGCGGATGTGACAATATCAGAGAAAAATGATTCAAATCCAGATGTTATGAAAGTGTTCATGTGCGTTTGGTCATTTATTACTAACCTTTAACGTAAGGCTGGTGTAGTATATGTAGTATATAATAAATAAATCATCTCCAAAACCACTCCACGGTTATATAGATCACTAACCTCATTTTTATTGCTGCATGAAATGTTTCTCCTCCAAATCCAAGATGGCCGACAGTGACAGAAAGTAACAAACATAGCTTTTTTTTTGTTTGTTTTTTTAAATAAATAAATAAATAAATAAGACCTCCCACCCAAATATATCAAACTTAAATTGCACAATATTTTATTGTTATTAATAATTGTATTTATTCTTATTTTTTCTTTGTAATATTTTCGGTTATCAAAGTTTGTGGGGGTTTATTTTCCTCATTTTTTTTTTTGTTTTGTTTTTTTTTTGTTTTGAAAAAAATGTTGTAATATCTTTCATCGTTAACATCTTCGCCATATTTTACTCACCTGACGTCTTTTCATGCCTGCTAACTTTCAGTTGCTTTTAAGGATTTTTTTTAGGCTAAAAAAAAAAAAAAAAAAAAAATGAAATAAATAGAAAAAGTCCAAATTATTTTGAATTCGCATGCAGTTCTTGCGTAATAAAAGCATCGGAAAATCTGGATATGTTTTATAATTTATGCACAAAAGCGTTACGCTGAGCTGTGATTGGACAGCGTGAGAGATTCGACTTAATGTTAAACCAAAAAAAAAAAAAAAAAAAAAAGAAATGGTTATGGCACCATTGGGGAGAGAGCCTTGGACTAACTAGCTAGCTGAGAGTTAAATGAAGTCCGTGTTGACGTTCATAGAACTGCAAAACAAACAAATGTCCTTCTGGGTAATGTAACGTTCACCTGAAGCCTCCTGGCATGTCGACTCACATCATCTCACAAATTATTTTTCCGTAAGCTGGTGAAGAACATGACAACCAAGAGCGTATATCTCTGAACAAAACTGTTTTAAACTTAATTATTAACTATTTAATACATTTATAAAACTTTTAAATATTCATATTATTAATATTTTTAAAAAATGATATTTATTTGATACTTTTATTGTTGTTTTTGCTAAAAAGCATATATTTTTTATATTCATATTTTATTTCATATTATCATATTATTATTATTTTTACCTTATATTTAAATGGATTCGTTTTGTATTTCCATCTATCTTCATATGATTTCCGTTTCATGTTATTTATTCATTTTATTCATTCGTTAATTCATTTATATGTTTCGAAACCTGCTTTGACAAATCTTCTGTTTCTGGTGAATCATTAAAGAAAGCGAATTCTTGGGCTTGCTCGTTGGCGTTAAGGACGATCATCTGTTCATCTCCGGTCTTAATACTCTTTGCGCATTTGGTCACTTATACAGTGTTTACACTGTCCAGATGTCACAGTTGCACACGGTGACCTCGATCCCACGTCAGGATCGATACTAATCTGGTGTATAATGTATGTCCATTGATCATCCGACCCCGGGGGTTATTAGGACGCCTCTGCCTTTTAAACAGGGTGATAATCCTGGATAATAATGGCAATTGAGACCCTTTAGCTCCCTGGTGGAGCACTACACAGGCACGGTGGGGGACCATCGCTGCAGAAATGTCATTTCCCAGCTTGGGCATGTGGAATGTGCTGTTGAAATCCATATTTTTTGGACGCGTAAAATGTGTGAGCTCTCACAAGACAGCGCTCTAGCTTCTCTAGAGAGCCTGGGCGTTTCGTCGATAAACACAGCCACGAAGCGGTTACTTTCACGTTCGACCGGCATGGCAGATGAGCATGGTCTCATTTAGCTAAGATTCATTTACGCGAGATTTCCCGTAGCGCTCTAGAATAACTTTGGAAAACGGGTCTACACGGAGAGCTTTTAAAAGTATTTACCGCTAAAAAACGGTGCGCAGGAGTGCGGAGAGCCAATCGGATCCTCGCCGCGAAGCTTGTGGCCAGAAAAGTGTACGGAAATGTACATAAGGTTACAGAGTGTCTCAGGCTGAGACTAGTCAGGGCTTGAGCGTGGTAGCATGCGGATTCGGAAGGCAGCTTTTTGTTTTCTCCCGCTAGCTACAGAGCTTAGCTGGCCGGTCTTGCTAGCAAGCGGATAATAATGAGATTGTGATGCTTCCTAATGTGAAGAGGAGTTTACTATTACCACCACACGGTCGTATTTTCCTGCAACAGCACATCTGCTAGCGTTTTAGTCCTCTTACACCACAGCAATTTGCCAACGATTACCTTTTTGTTTTTAATTAATTTTAAACGACACTTCGTACTTTTTATCCATTTATAATTACATTTCATGTTGTGAAACGTCCTACGAAACAAGTCGATTCCTGTTAGAACTTACATTATAGCAGTCTCTCTCTCTCTCCCTCTCTCTCTCTCTCTCTCTCTCTCTCTCTCTCTCTCTATAGACATTAATAAGACAAAAATGCAGCTTGGTGTAATGATTTCTTCAAGGTAACAGCTCTCATTTCTCATGTAGATGCAAAGGTGTTATAAACTTCATCACTGGGAGTACTGGAGACTAAACGTGATGTTAACACCATCCAAAAACCAAATCGATCATTTTGTTACTTAGGAATAGAATCAAGCAGACCGAAGGATTTTTTTTTTTTTTTTTTTTTTTTAAACCAAGCCCAAATGCTCATCTGGACTAAATTGCAGCTAATCCCCCAATTTCCCGCCATCGGCTCTTTTCCACAATGACACATCTGCGGGATCTGCAGGACAGGAGGAAGGAAGGAGGGGAGAAAACTCTGAATACCGTCTTGTTTATTCCTGCTCTTTTTTCCATATTTACTTCTGAGCCGTCACTCAACTTCTCTCCTTCCCTCGTCTGTCCTCCCTTGCGGCTTTTCTCTCACGTCCAGGCCGTGGGACGGCGCTGCCGGCGAGCCCTGAGATCTGGAGGCGCATCTGCGATCAATTAGAGCGCGGCTGCAGCCACCCATGGACTCGGTGACGGATGGGGCTCGTGTATTTATAGCCGAGGTAATTGGCAACACACACATACACGCACAAACACATGTTTGTAGTGCCAGTATGTTTCTCAAGCACATCGAGCCTTTTCCGAATTATAATTCATATTCGATACGCGGTTTTGCTCTACTCCCTCGGGCGGCTTTTGAAGTCCCAAGCGGTGGCCGATCGCACTCACGATCTATAGTCTGAGCATCCTAAAAGTCCTCACGTGTCCTTACGAGAATCCGCTCCGTTCTGTCTGACATGTGTAGAGGTTTGGAGAAACGTTTCAAACTCCGTGACACGACTCTTCTCGGTATCGCCAGATGGTGGGATTATAAATCATTACGGTTCGCAGGTGTAGAAGAGTAAAGATAATCGGTACTCGGTGTGTTTACAGGATGTAACTGGGAATGAGTCCCGGGATGAGCACAGGACAATCTTAGGGTTAGGGTTAGCGTTAGCGTTAGCGTTAGCATTAGCAGCAGCTACAAATCTACAGTCTCCAGGTCAGATTAAACACGGAAGCAGGGGTGAGATTTGGGAATAATCTGTTTTTGGGAAATAGGTAAGCTGGAAAAGATTAATACGGTCATCAGTTGCACCACATGACCAGCGAGTCTAACCCTTTCTTTTTGTGTTCCACGTCCAGCAGAATCTCTGCGGCTGATCCGGAAGTCCGAAGCCGAAGTCGTGGCTATCTGTCCCGTCCTGTCAGGGCGTTAAACCTGTACGGGAAACCGTGGCCAGACCACATCTGCCCCTCGTTAGGCTGCATAAATGACTGCCATGTGGTGCGCTGATAAATAGGCCAGTCTATTTATTGGAGCACAACAAATTGGCTACAAACACTGACATGGGATCGAAGAACTATAAATATTGGACGTGATGAAAGTTTTAAAATGTGCCGCAGCTAGTTTACGAGAGTCCAGGTTTCCCCTCTCTTTCTTTTTATGTACTTCGAGCAAGTTCTCTCTCTCTCTCTCTCTCTCTCTGGTTCTCTCTTTCTTTTCTTCTCCGACTACCAGTGCAGTAAAAAAAAAAAAAAAAAAAAAAGAAGCATTTTCTCTCGTTTCTCACTCTGCAGTAAACCATCCAGTCCGTGACGTGGACGCGCAGTGCTTTTCCTCTACGATCTTATCGAGTCGACGCAGAATCACGACAGAAATTCCACATCGAATCGGCAGCAGACGGGCCGTAAACCTTGTGTAATTGCATATTTGGAGAGTTTATCTGGGGTTTTTTTTTTTTTTTTTTGCGAAAACGCACACGATTCTCTTCCCTGGTGGTCCTTAAACACATCCATATGTCCTGTGTTTCTCTTCTCACTCCTCTCCCTCTCTCTCTATCTCCCCTTCCCTCCCTCCGTCCTCCCCCTGACTCTTCTGAAACGTTAACCATCGCACGATTAGCCGAACCTGCGTGCCGTGCTTTTTTCCTGTTGTGAAGATGTTGTGCGGTTCGAGACACTTTCTCTACGTCAGACGAGGTTTCTGCGCGGACGTAGGACGTCAGCGGCGTCCGACCGGGAACACACACGGAACGCAGGGAGGGATTTGGATTGGATCATGTGTGGGCCTGGAGGAAGAAAGCCCATCTGTTTTAAAACACGTGCTAAATATTAGCGTATTCGCATTTTTCCTGTTTTGGCGAGTGGAGGGAGGGGCCCGAGAGCAGAAAGGTCTCGGGCCGGGGTTAGGCGCTGTTTGAAACTGGAAACCCTTTTTCAGCCTTATTTGTTTTATGATTCCGCAGGACGCCGTGTTTACACTCGACGTGCAACATCTGGATTAGATAATTTGTCTGGAATTAACCGCCGCTGGATGCTTATCGAGCCCTGTCTGATTAAATCTGTTTGATGTCTCTGCTTTGTGTTCCATAATGATTTTTTCCCCCCCTCTGTCAGCGTGTCACTGTGAGATTTGCATAACAGATGAAGGTCGCAGTGGACGGCAACTATCCCACACACACACACACACACACACACACACACAGCGTACCTACATTTTATAATTAGTTTCCTGCTTTTGATCTCTGTTGGTTCGTTTAAAAAACAAAGTGATTGGTGGCCAAGGTCCAGCAGGCCTCAAGTCCTGGCAAAACACATAAAAAAAAAAAAAATGGCCCCACTCACAAAGCTGATAAGTGTTTCTGTTTGCGTATTTGTTTACATGTTTGTGTGTGTCCCTTGGACCGTTCCCATGTGCTGTGGAATCAAACAGTCCTGTGTGCTAACTAATGAACACATTCTGAGAGAGCCGAGTTCGCCAGAACGTTCGCCGAGTGCGTCAGTGGAGTCTGAGTTCTTTCGAAGATTGATAATGAGGAGACACCATGATGGAACGTTGCCTTGTTTTCATCTCATAAATGAAATGTAGATAAGACTGGGCTTGCTAATTTCAGGCCAGCTGTGCTACTAACGCTGCAATACACTGCTAGCAACATGATTGATGTCAACTCGTCTGCTAATTACAAATAATTGCTAATCTAATGAAGCTGCCTGACAAACAATTTGTTCTTGTCAGTTTTTGGGTCTCATTAACGTCCTCGAGCCATTTGTCTTTCCAAATGACAGTCGAGAAGTAGCTACTAGTACACAACTTCATCAATTAGCCTACATACATACATACATATATACAGTATATATATATATATAGGAATAAAGCACATCCTGAAGTGTTATTTCTCTTATTCCACACTTTTTTGCTGTCAATTACAATTAGTATTTATTAAAGTATGACACCTTTTACTTTTTTGTTGTACGCAATTTGAAAAACCATTAGCCTCTGTATCTGTCAGTCACAGTGAAGGAGGTGTGGCCTCTGTATCTGTCAGTCACAGTGAAGGAGGTGTGGCCTCTGTATCTGTCAGTCACAGTGAAGGAGGTGTGGCCTCTGTATCTGTCAGTCACAGTGAAGGAGGTGTGGCCTCTGTATCTATCAGTCACAGTGAAGGAGGTGTAGCCTCTGTATCTGTCAGTCACAGTGAAGGAGGTGTGGATACTGTACCTGTCAGTCACAGTGAAGGAAGTGTGGCCTCTGTATCTGTCAGTCTCAGTGAAGGAGGTGTGGCCTCTGTCCCTGTCAGTCTCAGTAAAGGAGGTGTAGCCTCTGTACTTGTCAGTCACAGTGAAGGAGGTGTGGCCTCTGTACCTGTCAGTCACACTGAAGGAGGTGTGGCCTCTGTATCTCTCAGTCACAGTGAAGGAGGTGTAGCCTCTGTACTTGCCAGTCACAGTGAAGGAGGTGTGGCCTCTGTATCTGTCAGTCACAGTGAAGGAGGTGTGGCCTCTGTATCTCTCAGTCACAGTGAAGGAGGTGTGGCCTCTGTATCTGTCATTCACAGTGAAGGAGGTGTGGCCTCTGTATCTGTCAGTCACAGTGAAGGAGGTGCGGCCTCTGTACCTATCAGTCACACTGAAGGAGGTGTGGCCTCTGTATCTGTCAGTCACACTGAAGGAGGTGTGGCCTCTGTACCTGACAGTCACAGTGAAGGAGGTGTGGCCTCTGTACCTGTCAGTCACAGTGAAGGAGGTGTGGCCTCTGTATCTCTCAGTCACAGTGAAGGAGGTGTGGCCTCTGTACCTGTCAGTCACAGTGAAGGAGGTCTGGCCTCTGTACCTGTCAGTCACAGTGAAGGAGGTGTGGCCTCTGTACCTGTTAGTCACAGTGAAGGAGGTGTGGCCTCTGTACCTGTCAGTCACAGTGAAGGAGGTGTGGCCTCTGTATCTCTCAGTCACAGTGAAGGAGGTGTGGCCTCTGTATCTGTCAGTCACAGTGAAGGAGGTCTGGCCTCTGTACCTGTCAGTCACAGTGAAGGAGGTGTGGCCTCTGTACCTGTTAGTCACAGTGAAGGAGGTGTGGCCTCTGTACCTGTCAGTCACAGTGAAGGAGGTGTGGCCTCTGTATCTGCCAGTCTCAGTGAAGGAGGTGTGGCCTCTGTACCTGTCAGTCACACTGAAGGAGGTGTGGCCAATGTACTTGTCAGTCACAGTGAAGGAGGTGCGGCCTCTGTACCTATCAGTCACAGTGATGGAGGTGTGGCCTCTGTACCTGTCAGTCACAGTGAAGGAGGTGTGGTGTCTGTACCTGTCAGTCCTAGTAAAGAGGTGTGGCCTGGGCACCAGAGAGTTAAAGATGGCCACCCATTACTCAACGCTGGTTGTATCATGTTGTAATGGGTTTTAATAGTATGATATTAAATCGTTATTTTTTTTGTCATTTCCCAAGACACACATCATGTTATCTGGGAAAAAGAGAGAGCTACACACCCCAGGTCAATAAGATGCAGTGTTAAATAAGTAAAGTTAAAAATAAAAGTATCTTTGTTCCTCCCAGCGGGTTTTCAACAATAATGGGTGTTTGATGGTGAAAGGCTACGAGGCTTTAGGGATGTTACTGACTCTCGCTGACAGAGAAGAACAATCTCCCCTCTCTAGCACGCCGACTATTCTAACGCCAAGGAACAGATGCTGGATTCTGTGTGTTTTATTGACTCTAGACATCTGTTAATACAGTGGCTTGATCTTAGCCGAGTGTTTGTTGATGCACGGACGAGAGAGGCTGAGTGCCAGATGAAACAATCAGGGAACGAGAGGGAGATGGTCGAGCGTTGATAACTATCTGTAAGCCTGTCGTTTTACTGACGTGACGAGGTGGGATTTACTGCCGTGCTCCATCGTGGGTGGGGTGAGCAGCGAGTCAGAGCGTCCCTCCTGAAATCTCTCCAGCGCAACAGCTGCAACTTGTCAAGGCTCTGTCGAGTTATTGCTTTTTGACATTTTTTTTTTATTATTTTTTTTTTTTTTACCAGTAACGCATGACAAATCGGCAGGATTTTTACCCAGCAGGAAACGTCCCAGTGACGAAGTCGTTACAGGGACAGATGAGTTCCAGCACACGCTTATGGCTCAGTCGGTGGACGATATTTGTTCAGCCATTTTTTTTCCTTCTCCCTGGCTGGTGAAAACGCAGTCTGTCCCATTCCAAACATTTCTTTCGTTTTATTGGTGGACTACAGTAGCATGTGGAGCCGTTGCCATTTGTCTCCTGTCTAACTTTCACAGTAGTGTTTTGTTTGTGAGAGACTGAGAGTGTGTGAGTTCTGTAAATGGATATCTCTCACCATGAGAAACGTTGGGGGTGATTTATAGGAGTTGTTGCGATTTCCTGTGGTGAAGGCAGACTCACATTCTTTGGATATGTCCCTCTCTCTCTCTCTCTCTCTCGCTCTCTCTCTCTCTCTCCCTTTCTTTAACCACTCTCTTCATGAGACTCAATTTCACTACTTCTCCTTATCTAGATGATTCAATACAGAGGTTTCTGATGTTCTACTATTAAACATCCAAAGAAAGAAAAGGACAACATGCTACTCAAACATGAGCTGAACTCACCGAAGTCTGAGTAGGTGTGGCTTTATATACTAATAAGCATATTCGATTGACAGTCGTCTGTCGGACACTCCAGCTTGAGCTGAACTAAACACAGCGAGAATTTGGGATTGTTTTAACATTTTATGTGCCAATCACCTGGTGGAAATTACAATACAGTTTCGTTCACTTTCACTCACTTGCTTTTGTTTGCTAGTCAGCTCGGCAACTCAAGACTCACATAAAGCATTCACGCGGTAACACGACAGTTTTATAAAAGCTAGTTTATGTGGACAGGACGGTTAGGATTAACATGTGACCGGTGAAGGTGTACCCTACGCAGTAATTAATGTGTAACCCCGCCCATTTTTTTACGATATATTCCGGGTAAATTAGAGAATAAAGAAAGACACAAAAGCTGCAATAACACTCGCCTGTCGCATGATCAGTGTTAACTTAAAACCAAACTGTGCAGTGGCCAAAATTTGAAAGCGTTATATAACGGCATGCATATCGTATTGTACCTGCCGTATATTGCATTGTATCACATCGTATCGTAGCGTATCATAGCATATCGTATCGTATGTCGTATCGTATCGTATCATATAATATCACAGCATATCATATCATATATCATATATATAGTATCATATCATACACAGTGGTGCTTGAAAGTTTGTGAACCCTTTAGAATGTTCTCCATTTCTGCATAAATACGACCTAAAACATCGTCAGGTTTTCCCTCAAGTCCTAAAAGTGGATAAAGAGAACCCAATTAAACAAATAAGACAAAAATATCATACCTGCTCATTTATTTACTGAGGTAAATGATCCAATAGTACATATCTGTGAGCGGTAAAAGAGTGCGAACCTTTGCTTTCAGTATCTGGTGTGACGTTTGCGGTAACTGTCGATCGGAACTGCACGTCGGCTTGGAGGAATTTTAAACCCGTTCCTCGGTACAGAACCGCTTCGACAACATTTCTACTGGATTAGGGTCAGGACTTTGACTTGACCGTTCCAAAACATTTGTGTGCTTAAGGGTCGTGGTCTATGTAATATGGGATCATTTTCCTCAGTAAATAAATGACCAAGTATAATCAGGTCGGGGGTTCAAGCCCCAGCACTGCCACGCTGCCACTGTTGGGCCCTTGAGCAAGGCCCTTAATCCTCTCTACTCCAGGGGGCGCTGTATCATAGCTGACCCCGCGCTCTGACCCCAACTTCCTGACAGGCTGGGGTATGCGAAGAAAGCAATTTCACTGTGCTCTACTGTATACGTAACCAATAAAGACTCATTATCATTGTCTCGAGTGTTTAACTGGGTTCTCTTTATCTACTTCTAGGACTTGTGTGAAACTCGTATATCATATCGTACAGTACGATGTAAGTCATATCGTATGCTATCATACATGGTATCGTGCCCCGTAGTGTCATATCGTATCACGTGGTGCTCATTTATATATAGAAGACTTCTGTAAAAACAGTACGGTGATAATACAGTGATTAAGAAACAATACGGTTGTTAAGGTAATTAGCTCAATGGTCACTGAGGTTTTCTTTTTTTGTCGGTTACAGAAGGCTTAAGAGCTTCATAACAAATCAGTCGCTGTTTTTCTTGTCTTGCCATAACTCATGTCGTGAGTCATTCCTAAAGTGGCTTTTCTACAAATCCTGGCCACAGGCTTCTGCTTGTGAAGTTCGTAATGCTGTAAAAACACATGAAGCAAACAGTCAGGTTGAGGTTCCAATAACATCTATAAGCTATTTAGGGGGATTTTTCCTGCCTTGTGTGCGCTCTGAAACTCCAGCCTGCGTTTATCACTCGCCGTGCCCTTTACACACTCTCTCTCTCTCTCTCGATCTCGATCTCTCTCTCTCGCTCGATCTCGATCTCTCTCTCCCTCTCTCTCTCTCTCGATCTCTCGCTCTCTCTCTCTTTCCCCACACCCGTGTTGGCTTTGGCGTCTCTTCTCAGGTCGAGCTGAAAGTAATGGTTTGTTTAAGTGCGCCGGGAGCAGCCTGCGAAAACACCACCGCCACAGAGCTAGAGAGAGAATGAAAAGAAAGGGGGGGAAAAAAAGAGAGAGAGAGAAAAGACATGATTTGCATGTAGTTTCGTCCTCCTTCGGCTGTATTTATAGTCGAGCACAAATCAATAAACGTCGCAATGCCGTGTTGTTTTATAACGGAGCTTTTATTACTCAGGAAGGATGTGAGTTAATAGTCAACGATTGTACACATCCGTTCTGAATAATAGGAAATCTGCAACGTTTATTTACTCATGAGTATGGACGTGTCCTGCTGCAGAAGCTCAGGGAGGATTTACGGTACAAGTTCTCTCTGACTCATCGCGTTCATGTCCGCGGCAAAAAAAAAAAAAATAAATAGAACATTAAATAAAACAAAAGTTCCTGGTCTAGTTTCCCAAGCGCATCGTAAAGTTAAGATCTCAACTGGGTGAGAGAGCATTCAGTGTGATGCTCGCTCTACCGTTTAACCCTTGAGCTCTGTTCGGGTCAAAATGTTTTGCTGGAAGTCGAATCATAAATTTATTTAAAAAAAAAAAAAACACAAAAAAAATCAAATTAAAAAAAAATCTTAGTGAATGAAAATATCTTGAATATGGGAAAATGTATGTAATATTTCTCTATTTATTACAAGTCAAATATAATATTATTTAATATTATCCGCCTGTTTTAGATGTGTGTTTTTTTTGTTTTGTTTGTTTTTTTTTTAAAACTCATTTCAAGGTTTAATCTTTGTATTCGAATGTACAGCAATCAAGCTCCTTTCTGGAAATAAAATAATAAATGACACTACATCTTCAAGCTTGAAACTTGTAAATAAAACAGGAACGGGTTTAGTAATCATACGGTATATTTAGTTTATGGTGATCTTACAATACGTATAACGTTAAATACACTGGTCTATTTTCAGGATATTTTCACCTGCTGAGACATCGCTGTCTGTGTGTGGTTTTTTTTCTTTCTTTGACGTGAAAAATTGTACTTTTTTGATGCTTCTGTTACACCACCGTCGTCATATTAATATCCTTAAGTATTATTTTGCAGTATTTTTTAATCCTATTGAATTTGAATACTTGTACTCTTACTTAATGACATTTCTGCATTTATACCCCTTGCACTGTTATTTAGACTTTCTAAGTACTTCTCTCATCCTGCTGGTGACTGTACGCTACACTTCAACGGAAAACGCTCAGAAACTGAACGTCCAGGATCGAGAAGCGTGACACTTGGCCGTGCTTTTCTCATGCCGAACAGTATAGTTCACGTTTACCTTTACAGCATTCGGCAGATTATTCAGCGCAACGTACGTTTATCCAAGTGTAAAAGGGCTCGAGGGCTTGCTCAATTTGACCTCACGACCTTCAGATCAATGGTCCAACGTCTCAACCCCTGAGCTACCGCTTGCACTAGTTAGTGCTAGAGCTATCCGTGCGTGCCTGAAGATGGATATGTCACCGGACTGCAGTGTGGAACTTGAGGACGAGCACTCTGGCCCTACCTCAGTACAATGTTTGAATAAAATTGAGTAAACAAAGACTCACCTAAGACTCGGTGAGTACCTAGAAGGCGTGAACGTCGAGCTAATTTGAAACCAAGCTAGCAAACCTGTTTTCTTTGCTAACGCCAGGTTAGACTAGCATCGACCGAAGTACAGTAGTGTAAATTGGCTAGACAGCAAGGTAGATTCTAGCGAATGATTGATAAATATTGACAAAATATTGCTTATTTACAGGATATTTGACATCTATGCGTCAAACTTTAGCTCTAGATAAACAATAAAAGTTACTTTTGACATGAAAATATTCACTCTTCGTCATTTAAAACATTTACTTTATACTTTTTGTCTTTTAAGCTTGAGTACATTTAAAAGTAGCAACTTTTTTGTACTCACTCGGGTCAATTTTTCGGCCGGATACGTCATTTTAAGAAGATTTTAACACACGACCTAGAGTATACTTTAATATAAGTATGTTCGCTCAGAGCGTCGTTCACCCCTGTACTGTAGATTTACACTCGTAACGTTCTCGACCCGAAATTACAACATCATTCACTCCATGCTACAGTACCTCCACGGCTTTATTTGGACTCGTACACGGTTTGCTTTGGTGCGTCTTACATCTTTTCCCCAAAAACGCTGTAGCGCTACTCGAGGCGACTCAAGCTCGTTCGACTGATGCGTAATAATTCAAATATTATTATCCGCCTCAGCTGTGAACCGTGAACGGTACGTCCACTGCTGAGTAGCGAACAGAACACGAGGGTTAAGGAGTTTCCCCAGTTTATCATCATGTACCTGAAGGCATTCTGGAGAACGTCCAGCTCAATCCCAGAATGCACCGCGCAGTTTCTGGGTTCTTTCGCAGGTCTGGAATTTAAAGGCGAACCAGTAAAATTATGATGATGATTTTTTTTTGTGTGTATAAACCCCAACGTTTATGAATTACGGATGTTCTTTTGTCAAAGTACGACTCGAGACGCTAAGGTTTTAAATCTGTCGTCTTTAGATGTTTTCTCATTCCGTGCACGAACCCAGACTCGCTAACGCGGATCACGTTTCACGTTGCTCCATTTTCATTTCACACTTAATGACCTTCAAATATCATTCCGAAAACTGAACATAAAAATCTGCCATGTTTTATTTAATTTTGTTTTTATGGTTTTTTTTTGGTTTTTTTTTAACGAGGACGACGACCCTGATCGTACGTTACCGTCTGAACGATGCAGACTGTTATACTGTAAAACTGTGAAAACAGAGAACGTGGAACGAGAGAATGAAAAGACGGCTACGACTTTATGCTGCCGGAAGTCGGAGTTGCGTCTTTTATTTTGGAAATGAAAAAAAATACACGCACCACTCTTAGTGGTTAGCACGCTCGCCTCACGCCTCCAGGGTCGGGGGTTCGATTCGCACCGTGGCCCTGTGTGTGCGGAGTTTGCATGTTCTCCCCGTGCTGCGGGGGTTTCCTCCGGGTACTCCGGTTTCCTCCCCCAGTCCAAAGACATGCACGGTAGGCTGATTGGCGTGTCCAAAGTGTCCGTAGTGTATGAATGTGTATGTGAGTGTGCCCTGCGATGTATTGGCACCCCGTCCAGGGTTTACCCCGCCTTGTGCCCGATGCTCCCTGGGATAGACTCCAGGTTCCCCCGCGACCCTGAAAAGTATTAAGCGGTATAGAAGATGGATGGATGGATGGATGGATGGATGCCTCTGTTTTCATCTTTTGCTAGCAACAAGCTAGCCATCTATATATCTAGCCAGTGATGTGCATTTGTCAGTGGTGTAGATTTCTAAAGCGAAGCTGCCGGTATGTCGGTTGATCAAAAGCAAATACTAGTAAATACGTTTAAAAATTTTATTTTTTAAACACTCTTTTTTTTACCGTTGAGCTGTGAGCAGCCGTGTCGATTTCACTTGCGGAACTCCGGGTTGAGGAAAACTGCCCGACTTTCTGAGTAGGAATTCCGAGTTGAGTTTTTGTTTGTTTGTTTGTTTGTTTGTTAGTTTCCTATTTTATAAAGACGCCGTTAAATATAATTCCGCGTGGCTGGCGGCGAGTTGCCGAGTGTGGCGATGTCTCGAGTGAGTTTAAATCCACGTGTTGTATCTGTGATCAAAACAAAAGCTAGCACACTACCCTGTTAAGTAAAGAATAAAACGCTCGATGTCATGCTGCTGTATGAAAATTACCGCGTGATGACGTGGAGTCACTGTTACCACCGCGAGGTTGATTATTTCCCTTTAACAGCATGTCCGGGAGTGTTTCGTTCCTCTTCTACCAACTTTTCCAACGAATTACAATTTTCATCTAAGAACAGCACACCATACTTTTTTTTAAAAAAAAATCGTTTTCTAGTTATTTTTAATATCGTGGAACGTCTGAGAAACAAGATAGTTCCGGTTCTCTCTTACGTTATAGCAGCTGTATTCAGTCGTCCTGCCACCCTCACCAGTCTGTCTTTATTCTCTTTCTTGAATTGAACCCTCTACTACTGCATGAATTATTACATTTACATCAGAAATATGTTTTTTTTTTTTTATATGGATTTTATATATATTTTTTTTAATTTTTAAAAAATTTAGGGGAGAGTGGTTGGTAAATTGTTGTCATATGGCAACAATGTGCAATGGTGGAACGTATCATACAGTCAAAAATAACGCAAAATGTATGAGATACCAATTCCAATTTTCTAGACTATAAATTGCAGCGTTTTTTTTTTTTTTTTTTTTTATATAACTTTTTAAAAAGTTATATCTTCTAGAAAGGAATTACAGTTGTAAAAAGCATGTGGATAGATTTACTCACTCAAAATACATACAAAAATTAGATCCAAACCTGTTTGGGCTGAAGTATCTTTTAAATTCTTTCTCTTAAATTGTTCGTCATTTCTCTTGAAATAAAACGTAATAAAATGTAGAAAATTGCAAAATGTTACACAATTACAACATTTTTTTTTTTTTTACTTTATATACTTTATACACTATTAGAGAAGCCTGTTGTCTTTTTTTTTTTTTTTTTTTTTTTGCTATGTAGGCCTGTTTCCATTCACGAACGCACGCACCACAGTTCCGTTACAGCATGTTGTTTCCATATGGCGACAATTACATTTTACCATTTAACACGACACTCAAAATATATCCACGTGTTTAAACGACAATCAATAAATATTAACTTATCTGACATAGTGTTTACACAAAAGTAGTTTCGGCTAAATATTGAAAAATGAATCACACTTTGAGCGCCCTCCGATGATGGCCTTGATCATGCCATGTGATCGCAGAAAAGGAAGTGCAAGCGGCACTTCCTGGTCATGTGATATGGCATTTTTTTTTTTTTTTTTTTGGTTATGTTCAAATTAAAGACCCCTTTTTCCACTTAGGTAGGAAACGAGCAGTTTTGTATTATTGCCGATCAAAATACTGGAGATAAATACATTTTTGCCACATGGCGACGCCATGCAGTGAAGGGTTAATAAGACAAAGGTTGAGCTGGAAAACGATCTGGATTTCTACGGTAGGGTTTAGGGTAAACGTGCAGATGTTGCAGTGCTGTTGTCAGAAATGTATTATTCATTACAGACCTTAACGAATGGTTTGGGTGACTCTGAACACCTTGCTACAGATACAGATGTGATTACATCGAGAAAAGTCTTCATTGTGTTTTAGTTACAATGAAGAATGTTAAAACTGAGGAATTAATATAGGTGTTCTGTTCGCTTACATCCATCCAGAGCCCCCCCCCCCCCCCCCCGTCTCTTTCTCCCTCCCTAACTCTCTCTCTCTCTCTCTCTCTCTCTCTCCAGCTGAAGTGTTATCCACTGTAAGTGTTTGATTGAACGTATCTGTCAAACAGAAATCCTTTCAGTGTCAGTTCAGCTTAAGTGAAGGATTTCAGTGCGGCTGCTGCTCCGAGCTCATGAAAGCTTGCAGGTGTTCCGGAGTGCCTGTGCATTTTCCATATGTTAGTGTGTGTTCGTGTGTGTGTGTGTGTGTGTGTGTGTGTGAAGGCTGTCATTTGTGGTTGTGTATGTTTGTGTGCGATGATAGCTTCCAGGATGTGAGATCGTGCACGCTTAATCAGGAAAACAAAACAACAGTAAACACTTGACAGATTCCCACTTCTCTCTCTCTCTCTCTCTCTCTCTCTCTCTCTCTCTCTCCTTCTGTCTCTTTCTCTCTCAGTTTCTCTCACTCTCTCTTTCTCTCGCTCTCGCTCACTCTCTCTATGTCTCTCTGTCTGTCTCTCTCGCTCTCTCTCTTTCACACTACTCTTTTCCACTTTCAGTGACTTGTTACCACCCATACAAACACACACACACACACACACTTTGATCGTTTGATGAAGTCTGTCTCTCTTTCTGTCTCACCCTCCTGCACAAACAGAGCGAATGCCTTGCTGGGATGGTTTGTGTATGCAGGAGTAGGTGAGACAGAAGCTCACACCACACATAAGCAGCTGGTGTGAGTGTGTGTGTGTGTGTGTGTGTGTGTGTGTGTGTGAGAGAGAGAGAGAGAGAGAGAGAGAAAGAGAGAGAGTGAGTGTGTATGTGTGTGTGTGTGTGTGAGAGAGAGAGAGAGAGAGAGTGAGTGTGTGTGTGTGTGTGTGTGTGTGTGTGTGTGTGTGTGTGTGTGTGTGTGAAGGGCGCTGATCAAAGCCAAAGGGGAACAGCCAAGTGGAGGAGCCTCCAGAATGCAGGCAGGCTGTGATCATTGAGGAAGAGGAGTGTCATTGAGGAAACAGTGTGGTGGGGGGGATTCGTGCAGAGCAGACACACACACTGCAAAGAATACACACCTGCTTACCACATACACCCCCTTCACCCCATCACACACTCACACACACACACACCATTTTCTGCAAACTTTGTATTGGGAGATTCAGCAACACAAGCGGACGGAAAAACACCACTGCAATGAGATGATGTTTGTGTAATGCAACACAAAAATGTGTGTGTGTGTGTGTGTGTGTGTGTGTGCGCGCGTGCTTAAGTGTGATGGTTAATTCCTCGCTGATTCTAATTCCACGCACACTAAAGCCTAAAGTTCCTGTGTAAAACGGATTCCAGAATATTTTTATGTCACCACACAAAATGCTGATAATTTGAGGAGGATTGTTTTATATCGTGAAGCTAATCTACGCAGCTAGCCAGTAATCATGATAAGTGCATCACTCTCACGTTATAAACAGTATAATCTGCATTTGCCAAATCCCGACTAATCACCGAGAGGACGTCGATTCGAATTAAAACTTACATCTGACTCATGTCTACACTGTACCTGATAAATTAAATCATAAATGATTTTTGCTTTATCGTAATAAATGGTTTATCGTAACAGAGAAGTCACATGACCTTTCACACGTGACGGACCGTACGTACAGTAATAGGACGAACGTTATCCGTGCGTAAATGTTATTTTCACGACTCATCACTGATCATGTCTTTTCCACATAATTCATTCTTTTTCTTTTTACACGTGATCGCATTATTCGCACGATGTCACGTGTTTTCTTGATTTCTCGTGTGATTTCAGGGCGTCATCGAGACATGTCTACAACACGTGATCAACAAAATAGATGGGGGGCGGAGGGGTTTCCCTACTAGATTAAAATGACACTATCGGTGGTTTTAACCATTTTTTTTGGGTGTGATGTTGAACTGAAGAATGATTTCCCCCACCGTAAAGACCTTTCTACAGAATATAAACATCCAAACATGGTGGGACGCCATACATCAGTTCTTTATGGGACCAAGAACCATCAATCAAAATGTTCTGGAGAGTTCTAAGTAAACATTGGACATCAGTAAAAAAAAAAACAAAATTTTTTTTTTTTTTTTTAAATCTCCAAACTTCTCTTTATACATCATTCGTCATTTTGTGGAGTAGAAATGTTTTTCGAAAAAGCAAGAATTTGGATTTTAATTTCATTATAGGCCTGCATGATTTATTTCTCAGCCTGTTTATTTGCCATAAT
>NC_071259.1:31464719-31487219 GCF_023375685.1 Ictalurus furcatus | reverse complement strand
CGCCAGAAATGACGAGTCTTATAGGCCTAGCTCCTCGCACTGTTTAAAAATATTCAACAAGTCATGATTGTGAAATGAAATGAACAAGAATGCGATTGGGTTCAATCGAGTTCAATAGTAAAATTAGTACATTCTTAATTGCTATAAATTCTTAAATTTATAGGCTACGAAACCCTGTATCCGCCATCCCCCCCCCCCGAGTTATAACGTGATATAAACCCGACAAATACAATCACGTATTTATGTATGTATTCATTTATTTATTTTATTGTTTGTTGTGTATTTTTTTTGCTTGGTTGTTTGCGTGTTTACAAATCGGGGGTCTTGTAAATAACGCGATTCCGACACAAGGTTGCCACAAAGTCTTATTTTTCAACTGGAATTTGAGTACAAAAATAAAAATTAGCATACACAAATATGTTGCTTCCAAAACGGGTGTTAAGAAGCCTGTTAGTTTCTAGTTGCAGCAGAGATTTTTGCTAAATGAGGTATTTGTAAAATGACTCAAACAGATTCAGCGTTTTGGCTTTAGTGTGCAGCGGGTTTATCGGAAAGTTTTAAAGGGTTTCACAGAGACTGTCTGATGTGTTCGGTTTCGTCAGGTTATGGAAATGTTATATAAATGTTTTAACACAGAGACAGTAGCCTATTAGGTTGCCTGTAGTGTGTGTGTGTGTGTGTGTGTGAGAGAGAGAGAGAGAGAGAGAGAGAGAAATAAGAAAACCAAGGAGTTATATTCAATGCTCCCTCCTAGCGACTCAATAACGCAATGCAGCTGAGCAAGAGAGCCGATTAACCCCGACTTCACATCTACTACTACTACTAATAATATTAATAATAATACCACTACTATTACTACTACTACTACTACTACTAATAATAATAATAATAATACCACTACTATTACTACTACTACTACTAATAATAATAATAATAATAATATTAATAATATTAATAATACCACTACTATTACTACTACTACTACTACTACTACTACGACTACTACTACTACTAATAATAATGATAATAATATTAATAATAATACTACTACTATTACTACTACTAATACTAAAACTACTACTACTACTACTACTAATAATAATAATAATAATATTAATAATATTAATAATACCACTACTATTACTACTACTACTACTACTACTACTACTACTATGACTACTACTACTACTACTAATAATGATAATAATATTAATAATAATAATACTACTATTACTACTACTAATACTAAAACTACTACTACTACTACTACTAATAATAATAATAATAATATTAATAATACCACTACTATTACTACTACTACTACTACTATGACTACTACTAATAATAATAATAATGATAATAATATTAATAATAATACTACTACTATTACTACTACTAATACTAAAACTACTACTACTACTACTACTAATAATAATAATAATATTAATAATACCACTACTATTACTACTACTATTACTACTACTACTACTACTATGACTACTACTAATAATAATAATAATGATAATAATATTAATAATAATAATAATACTACTATTACTACTACTAATACTAAAACTACTACTACTACTACTACTACTAATAATAATAATAATAATACCACTACTATTACTACTACTACTACTAATAATAATAATAATAATTATTATTATTATTATTATTATACCATTACTACTACTACTACTACTACTACTAATAATAATAATAATAATACCACTACTGTTACTACTACTACTACCACCACTACTACCACTTCTACTACTACTACTACTACTAATAATAATAATAATAATACCACTACCACTACTACTACTACTACTGCTACTATTACTACTACTACTACTACTACTAATAATAATAATAATAATAATAATAATAATAATAATACCGCTACTACTACTACTACTACTACTACTACTAATAATAATAATACCACTACTGTTACTACTTCTACTACCACTACTACCACTTCTACTACTACTACTACTACTACTACTAATAATAATAATAATACCATTACTATTACTACTTCTACTACCACTACTACCACTACTACCACTTCCACTACTACTACTACTACTACTAATAATAATAATAATAATACCACTACTGTTACTACTTCTACTACCACTACTACCACTTCTACTACTACTACTACTACTACTACTAATAATAATAATAATACCATTACTATTACTACTTCTACTACCACTACTACCACTACTACCACTTCCACTACTACTACTACTACTAATAATAATAATAATAATAATAATACCACTACTAATAGTATTACAACTACTACTAATACTAATGCACATTTTTTCTACTCCACTTTTCTCTCCACCTTTTTCCATCCCGTTTGTCCTCTTTCCTCTGCCCTCCCCTTTAATACCAGTAAATAAAAACAAACAAACAAATAAATAAATCGAGTTAGATAAAGCGTGAACTTTAAAAACTTAAACTAATTTCAATAATTGAACTTTAAAGCAAACATAAACTGATTTCTAAAATGAGGTCTTTGTTATTGATAATTATTGTTGTCACTTAAATAAGAAGTTCTTTAACATTTTAATATCAGTTTAATTTCAGCCAGATGTAAACAGTGAAATTCCCCAAGCGTATGAAATACAATTAACATTCATATCTAAAATATATCAGATTTCCTGCTTCATTCTTTTTCTTTTCTTTTCTTTCTTTTTTTCTATCCCTCCTGTGGTATTTTGCAGAAATAGTTTATGAAATGAAAGGGAAAGAGGTCGGACAGGCCGTGAAAGGAAATACAGAAGCAGTTGACTTTGTGTAGCCTACCATCTTTTAATTCACAGTAGATATATAACAAAACAAGGTATAAATAAAGCAATGAAATATAATAAAAGACTCTTGAATCACGCTGTGTGTGTGTGTGTGTGTGTGTGGTTTCAGCTGACTCCAGCATGTCGTTAACCCCGGTGCGGGTTTATGTCTCTCCCTCTCTGCTGTGTTAATTAAAAAACAACACCATCAGGAGGAGGACTTCTCAGCTCTTTTTATTGGTCCCTCCCACCTACCTCTTCTTCCTCCTCCTCCTTCGTATGTACATCATTAATCACGTCACACGATGAAGGGATGTTTTGCAGCTCCAAACATCTAGTTATCATTGCGCTGCTCATAACTGTTTAACAACCTTAAACAATGTTATGTTCCACAAACACAGCAAAACACTGAGACTAAACACTTCACACATCTATCTATCTATCTATCTATCTATCTACAGTATCTATCTATCTATCTATCTTTCTATCTATCTATCTACAGTATCTATCTATCTATCTATCTATCTATCTACAGTATCTATCTATCTATCTATCTATCTATCACCAGGACTAACGCAACATTATAAACAATTCATAATTTCTAGTGGTTACTTATAAGTTTTAATGTCTTCTGATGGTCTGTAGTGGTAGTTTAATGGAATGTGGTGTGGTTTTAATGGTTCCTGATGGCGTATCTTATTTTATTCTGATGCTAATCATCCCCACTGAAAGAAGGCTGGGTTCTGGTGGTGGTTGCCATAAAATCCCGAATGGAAACCTATAGGAATCTGATGGAAACCATTAGAGACGTACCTCACAGGTTGCAATGTTGTTGTTTTTTTCCTTTCCAGCCGGCAGGACTACCCTGAAATAGATCATGAACACAGACTAAACCGGTGCAACTTGAGAGATCTTCAGTATATGCCAATTTCCAGGCTGTGAAACGGATTATTGAACATCATTGTGACTTTTTGTCCATAAATGGCACAGAGGAGAAAAAAAACCCAAAGTTAGTCTTGAGTAGCTGTACAGCTTTAGAGTAGATCAGAGAGTTTTTTTGTCAGTCTAGCCGTATACGATTAAACAGTAGAATGAATTAGCGTTCTCCAAGGCTTTAGTGCAGCACAGACCCTGAGTGCATCTCAACCAGCTCCCTATAGTTCAGTAGTCAGGGCATTGATCAGGGAGTCGGCCATTTTAACTGCTCCCTAAAAAAAAGAAACGTTCGCTCCGTAAAAAATCCCACAATGCACCGCAAAAACCAGGGATCATCCATGCTCACTATGTTCCTTTACTGGAAATGACGTCATGTCAGAAGGATATCGGCCCTGCCTGTTGTCAGTAAATGTCAGTGGTGACGCTGTGCAACGCGAGCACGTAGTCATGTCGCCGGAAATTGAGTCATCAGTGTCCCAATGTGTAGTGAGTTCTTACCAGTGTCCCAACTCGTGTACACAATATACTGATTCATGATGTCAGGAGCGAGAGAGCTGATTGAGACGCACCCTCTGAGTAGCTGCTTCACTCCGACACGCCGCCATCTTGATACCGCCACTTTAATCCATAAAATGCTGGCTAGCTTGCTAATGGTATAGAAAGTCGTTGTTTCTGGATTTGCATCATTACCTATTTTTCGTTAAGTGATAATCTAGATAGTTAGATAATAGTTTGGGTTAAATTTGGTTAGGTTTAGGAGCACAGGATTCATTCAATTTAGGCGGTGGAGAAAATACCAAAAAACTGGCTCGTGTCTGGAATAGGACCAAACACGAGCCACCATATGTAGGCCTAATATTGTACAAAACAAGTCTTATATTTTGGGCGGGAAGTGGCCCAGTTTATCAGAACCATGGATGACGCTGAATGACAGCCTAGTTCTCAAACATCTCCATCCTTCAGCACGTGAGCTCTCTTCACCTATCCACACGCCTGGCTGCACGTGCTCAGACAAACACGTGCTTCATTAATTGTAATTATGAACTGCGATATGCGTTCCTAAAGGTTCCTGCTCCTGCTCACGGTCTCCCGGGAAACCGTGGTGCATTCTGGGATGCAAATGGGGCTCCATCCATCCGCCTGCATGCAATTCTTCACCCGTTCTCCTGCAATTCAGTATGATGGCTGTCACTTTTGGTCCGAAAAATACGAGAGAGAGAGAGAGAGAGGTGGAAATTACAATCCGCCGCCGTCACTATCTGTCTTCTTTTCTCTCTGTCGCAGCTTCTGAATTGATCAATTTGCTTTTTTTTCCCCCCCTTTTTTTTTTTTTGCCCTTCCACTTAGGAGTGCCATAAAGCCGCGCTCACTTAGGGCCGAGCGGCGGCGGCAGAAGGTCAGTGTTATCCAAACACAGCCATTGGGCCATTTGCTATAGCACCCTCCATGTGGAAAGGCAGCGAAATCAGGGCCGTCACTTCAATCAGGCTCGCGCGCACGAGCTGAATTTATAACGCCGCGTGCGGAGGAGTGAAATCACACCAAGAGCGCGAGACCGGCGGGGTTTAGAGTTAAAGGGAGGGGAGTGTGTGCAGAGATGAAGAGAGATGGATAGAAAGAGAGAGAGAGAGCGAGAGCACGAGGGAGTGAGAGTGTTAAGTTATTGGTGTCAATGGCCGCTATTTTGCTCGCGCGCTTGTTTGTTTGCAAATGGAAACAAACAAGTGATTGTCGAAGGTGAGGAAATGGAGTGCACGCAAAGACAGACCAGTGTGTGTCTGTGTGTGTGCGCGTGTGTGTTTGCCAGCAGTGCATGAATAAGCTGTTTGGCTATTTATTTTCCAGAACTCACTGGAGGTTCTAAGGTGGATCCAGTGCCCTGGTGACAGCAAGGTATATAAAAATATCCTCCCTGAATGAAAACTCTGGCGTAGTTCAGGCAGGCAGATGATTTGAGGCAATAAAAGGCCATGGTGGGGAAAAAACCGTGCAAAAGCTACGACATGACCTACAACAGTTTGTGCAAAAATAAATAAATATATAATAAAAATAAACCAAGTGATATTGTAAAAAAAAAAAAAAGATTAAGAAAGGAACGGATGATTATGTAAAATTAAAGCGCCCGGGGATGGATTTGTTCTCGCACCCTTGTGTGTGTTGTACATTATTGTTTGTGGATCAGTCCCTCCAGGGTTTAGCGGCTTTGCGATCGCAGAAACGAACGCGAAATCGAGGGACCTCTGCGATATTCGGAGGAGCTCGCGGTCCTTTCAAAATCACCGCAGATTTTCCACAGACCCGAGCCGAGACGCGTCACGCGACGTCGTCAAAACGCGCGCTCAGCCGAAGCGGTCTTCGATTCACCCGCGTCGAACACGAGTACAGCGAGCGGGTCTCGTTTACAACAGACATCGCGGCGAAAGAGCGCGCGAAACGATTTCATGTAATTGCGATTTCGCCGATTCGAGTCATTTTCTGCGAAAAAAAAAAAAAAAAAAGGTACAAAAAACACTCCACAAGTCAATAAAAACTCGGTGAAATCCTGTACGGACTGGTTAATGAAGCCAAAATAAAATGATGAAGTTGTAAAGTCAAAAAGGTTAAAGCTATGGCGTAAATCCGGCTTCACGCTGTGCGGTGAAAAAATATTGCACACTGTGAAATAATTATTTGAGAATTGTGAATCGTTCGAACGCATAATGCAATAAACGTCACGTGCGAAGACATACGACGACAAAGTTCCGGCAGCGTCGGACATTCTTTTGAGTAAAAGCTCAGAGTGCGAGCGTTGCTACGACTTTTCTAAAACCCACCAATAGGAGGACGGCAAACTCACGGGCCAGCTACAGATACGCTCGTGGGCATGGCGATGAACGAAACGAGAGAACGCACAGAAAACTCACGCCCACCTGGACCGACATTTGCATTTACTCGAGCCTGTTTTCTGCACGAGGGTTTTCCGGATCACGCCGATCGATGACGTAAAAGCAGAACGTAATCTTTTACTCTAGTCACAGATCTATCGTCGGAGGATCTCTATCGTGTCATCGGACGTGGAGAATATACGCACTATCTCAGAGTCTGCGCTGTAGAATCTGGCCGAGATTTTATTGGGATTATGGCGTACAGCGTGGCGCTGAAATCAGGTGGCGTCAAAGGGGTTTTTAGGGAAGACGCCGTCATGTGGTGCGACTTCGTTCATGAGAAATCCAACCGCGTCACTCTCACTCGTTCAGGTCAGGTTTGCTCGTCCAGCTGAGACATACTCAGACTCCTGCTTCCTGTGGGTTTGCTTTGAAAAACATTTATGAGAGATTTAAGATTGAAGTAGATGTCATGTGACTTACCTTTGGTATATGCATGACTCTAATGCTCTTTCTTTTCTCTGTAGTGTGTGTGTGTGTGTGTGTGTGTGTGTGTGTGTGTGAAGGGGGGAGCTGTTTGCTCATTCAGCTGTCTCTGCCCTTTGGCCACATTAACTTCTTTATTATTATTGCTTCTCCCATGATGCCGCCCTTATCACATCATCTCCCAATCAAACATCCACAGAGCTGCAGTCGATCCGAGCCAGAAACAATTAAAACATGCAAAGGAGGGAGAGAAATAAAGAAAGAACGAAAGAAAGGAAGAGGTAGGATGAAGGCGAGGGATGAACAAGACAGAATGAGAACACTTGGAGAAATATAAAGAGCTGAGAACAGACTCCGTAATACCGTAACACACTCCCTAATCCCTGGTCTAGTGCTCCAGAGAGCAGCAGGAATGCTAGCTGTAGTCTTTTGAGTTGAGTGCAAAAGTTTGTACACCTTTAGGACAAACTTGTAGCAGAAATGTTTGCACACCCCACGCAGAAGCTGTAAATCTGAATACTGTTAACAAAATACGACGGATCATAAAAATCCCATATTGTTGTTTATTGAGTCCTGTCCTGAATAAACCATTTCACATAACAGATGTTTACATAAAGTCCACAAGACAAGATTATAGCTGAATTTATAAAAAAAAAAAAAAATGACCCCGTTCAAAAGTTTGCACACCCTTGATTCTTGATGTATATTGTTATTATTTTATCTTTTTTTGTTTTTCATTTCATCCTTCAAACGCTAAATAAGATAGTTACATGTCTCCTAGAAGACAAAATACTAACAATTTACACCGATCATCCTGTTCAAAAGTTTACACCCCCCTGGGTCTTAATGTATCGTGTCGCCTTCTTGAGCATCGGTGAACGTTTGCACCTTTTGTAATAGTCGTGTACGAGTCCCTCGGTCGTCCTCGGTGTGAAAAGACGGATTTAAACCGGACATCATATAGCCGCTGTTGGAAAGGGGTGAAATATGCGGAAGATGCTGGAAAAGTAAAGAACGTGCAGGGCCTGGAGGATTTATTCTGAAGAACAGTGGGCAGTTTAACTGCTCAGGACAAACAAGGGACTCGTGAAGAACTCTCACGAATCATACACACGTCATGTCGTGGATCGTCCAGGTAACGACACACGGGATTAATAATCAAGGGTGTGTAAACTTTTGAACGGGGTCATTTTTATAAATTCAGCTATTATCTTGTCTTGTGGACTTTATGTAAACATCTGTTATGTGAGATAGTTTATTCCGGACAGAACTCAATAAACGACAAGATGGGAATTTTATGATCCGTCTTATTTTGTTAACAGTTTTAAGATTAAGCAGATTCTGCAAGGGGTATACAAACTTTTGGGCACAAATGTATGTTCAAATATTGCCTTGCCTGCCAAGCTAATGTTAGCTAATAATAGTGAACAAAATCGTGGTTGCCATGATAATGTTATATATATATATATATATATAGTCTGCTGTTAATCTGTGTTCACTGCAAGCTCATTTAGTAGCAGTTCACACAAGCTTACGCCGTTTAGTTCATTAACGAACGATACGGTGTGCTTTTTAACCGTTTATAGTTACATTTAATGTTGTGGAACGTCCGCGAGACAAGTCCGCTCCTGTACTCGTGTGCGTTATAGCAGCTATAAATGCTCGTTCCGTCTCCAGCAAACTGCAAACTCGTCGGTCCTGAAGATGTCGTAAATGTTACAGCTTTACCTCTGACACTGGAGACTCCTTCCATAAATGTTCGATAAACATCTGCTTACAGAAAACTTCACCATAGAAACAGTGTTTCGTTGTTAAATAGCACTTTTATTTAAAAAAAGTAATAAATAAATAAATAAATAAATAAACCTGTTCATTATTAGTCGTAGACGAAGTCCCTGTGAATGAGTTGTTGCTATAGAAACGATAAGGATACTAGAACGAGTGCATTAATATAAACCTGTGATTGGAATGACTTCAGATCTGAGAATTTGGCATCACTGTGTTATAAAAAAGATCTAAAATTACAGAGCGGCTGTGGGTCGGGTGGTAGAGCGGGTTGTCCACGAATCGCTCGATTCCCGGCCCACGTGACTCCACGTGCCGAAGTGTCCTTGGTCAAGACACTGAACCCCAAGTTGTTCCCGATGGCAAGTTAGCGCCTTGCATGGCAGCTAAGCTACCGTTGGTGTGTGTGTGTGTGTGTGTGAATGAGAACCAGTGTAAAGCGCTTTGTAGAACCGCTAAGCTTAAAAAAAGCGCTATATAAGTGCGCACTTACCATTTCCCAATCTAAACTTCAACATGGATTCATTTCTAGGTGTTTACGATGACGTCCAGGTGTACGCACGTCTTTTTGATGTACAATATTTTGCAGAGATATTGAGATTTTGGACTGAAAGGGCTAAAAAAAAAAAAAAAAACCAAAATGATAAAGAGGAAGCTTAGAGATAGAAGTGAGCTACAGAGTGAGTGCAGTGAGCATTCCTCGTCTCGCTTTAAACACAGGGCTGTCTTCGGTCCTGGACAAACATGGCTTCTTTACGAGCGCGCGTCGTAATTACCTGTTACCTTGGCTGTCGAGGGTTTAACGGCGAGCCGGCCTTGGGGTTTCCTGGATACACCTGGATACACCTGGACGAAGCGATAAAGGACTTTGCCTAATGGAGTCAAATTAAACCTGCCGCTCGTCACGCCGTGTTCCGTCTGTGTTTGCGTCTGGGTGTCTCTAACGCCCTTGCTTTGTCCTCGCCAGTCTCCGAACTAACCTCTTTCTTCACTGCGAGTCATTGCAGGTAGCTTACATCATCATTTCCCATGATCCTCTGAGCTGTCGAGCGCGGTGTCTGAGCGCAGCCTGACTGATGGGGAAATATTTAATTTCTGAGAACATGTGCACTTCAGGATCTCATCCTACACCCTGACCTTAAAGTGTGTGTGCACAGGCAGAGGGGTGTGTGTTTGTACTGCAAGTATTTAGCCTCCGTTAGTGTCCTCCTTCACACACACATACACACTTGCACGTAAGCTGTCCTATTAGCCGGTTGCAAGCCAGGCCCATTTGACCTCCACCTTCTCCCTGACCTCCATATCAGTCTCTGGAGAGTTGAAGGCTACGCCGTGTGAGTGTGTAGTGTGTGTGAGTGTGTTTGCAAGCGTTGATGTCTGACTCAGAGCAAACACCCCGACGGTCAAACACACATCCCGCTTTCTTCTTTTCCCTGTCCGTCTGTCTCACTCGCCCAGCCCGTCTCACCTCGACCTGTCTGTCTGCCCAGTCAAAGCACGATGTGGCGTTCATCAATACATTTAAATGGTTGTTACAAATTGTTGCCAAATTGCTGAGGTTTAAGAGAAATAAATCACTTCAGCGTGCGCGGTTATAAGAAAACAATCAACTTCAACTGCGGTGACAGTAACGGCGCTTTCTCACACGCTACGCCCTTGTTGATTATTTTGATCTTAATCCTTACAGCGCTGAGATTTTGAGAATCTTCACTCCAGTGTTCTTTACGTCTTCAGGGTTGCCAGATTGGATCGATTGTTTCCAGTCCGAACAGAGGTTGTTTGTTTTCACCTTGCGACTCCGGCAGGAAGTGAATGATTATATAATTGTATTAATAACTCATTCGAAATCATATTTGTGTCAAATCCAGTGTTTATTTCCAATTTTTTTTTTTTTTTTTTTTGTCTGTCCAGATCTCAGTTGAGCAGCTCATAGCTACAAAAACCAACAAAACACGCGCCATGTTTGATTCACTTTCTGCAGGACTAAACATAGTTAGTGCATCTGTGGAAAGCATGCTCGCTGTGATTAAAAAAATGAAACAGGAAATGTGTCAACCTGGCACCCCGCACCTGATCCACCTTCTCTCCATCCTGTCCTGTTATTCACTGTGAACAAAATGTCCCCGCTAATCTGTAAACCTTTTTAGCCCCATAGCATTTCTGGGTCAAATGATGCCTCGGGCCTCTTTGTAGTCTCGAATCGAATCAAATGCATGTTTATTAAAGGCAGAATTCATTACGCTGAGTATCTTTTGGATAAAGTCATATTTGTTATTTTCTCGCCTTTTTCCCCCGGCTCTCTCTCTCTCTGTAGAGCAGCTTTCATGTGTGTGTAATTATCATACATCATTATAGCTGGGATTGTCATGGCAGGATTATCAAAGCTCACCACCATGTGTGTGTGTGTGTGTGTGTGTGTGTGCTCTCTCTCTCTCTCTCTCTCTCTCTCTCTCTCATCTGCCAGAGTAGGCCATTTTTCCCTCTCTTTTTTTTTTTTTTTTTGAGGCATAAATTTGCCCGCGTCTGTTTTGGAGTGCACTCTCTCTCAAGCTGCTGGCGGTATCAAAGAGAGGGAGCGGAGTGCGCACTCTGAAGTGCCCCTCGTCAGGAGAGAATGAAGCGGTGAAACGTCGAGAAAACCTGTGAACCACAACGTCTTCACCTACACACACACTCTCTCTCTCCGTCTCTCTCTCTCTGTCTGTCTGTCTGTCTGGCAAAATATTTATCTCACATTGCAATTTGCATACATGGAGCCTTTGACAGCTGCACAGTTTTGATGTGTGTGTGTGTGTGTGTGTGTGTTTCAGATTTAAATAATGCAAAACCAGATCAATCTAATTTTATCTCTACTTTTTAACATATTGCCCGACGAATCCTGTCATCCTATTGGCTATATCGAGTGTAAAACTTTGTACACCCTTAGGACAACATGAAGATCTCTCTCTCTGGCTATGGAGATAATCTGTTACATTGATTCTCTCGTTACAGTGGCACCTGTTAAGGGGTGGGGTATATTTATTAAGCAGCAAGTGAACAGTCAGTTCTCAAAGTTGATGCGTTGGAAGAAGGAAAAATGGGTGAGCGTAAGGATCTGAGCGACTTTGACAAGGGTCAAATCGTGATGGAGAGACGACCGGGTCAGAGCGTCTCTAAAACGGCAGGTCTTGTGGGGTGTTCCCGGTATGCAGGGGTTAGTAACTACCAAAAGTGGTCCAAGGAGGGAGAACCGGTGAACTGGCGACAGGGTCATGGACACCCAAGGTTCATTGATGTGCGTGGGGGGCGAAGGCTAGCCCGTTTGATCCGATCCCGCAGAAGAGCTACTGTAGCACAAACTGCTGAAAAAGTTAACAGTATGGAGCTGCGTAGCTGCAGAACGGTCAGAGAGCCCATGCTGACCCCGGTCCTCCACCGAAAGCTCCTACAATGGGCACAAGAGCATCAGAACTGGACCATGGAGCAGTGGAAGAAGGTGGCCTGGTCTGATGAATCATATTTTCATATTTGGGTGCGTGGCTTACCTGGGGAAGAGATGGTACCAGGATGCACTATGGGAGGAAGGCGAGCCAGCGGAGGAAGTGTGATGCTCTGGGTAATGTTCTGCTAGGAAACCTTGGGTCCTGGCGTTCATGTGGATGTTACTTTGATACGTACCACCTACCTAAACATTGTTACAGAACAAGTACACCCCTTCATGGCAACGCTGTTCTCTTTCAGCAGGATAACGCGTCCTGCCACACTGCAAAAATGGTTCAGGAACGGTTTGAAGAACATGACAAAGAGTTCAAGGTCTCGACTCGGCCTCCAAATTCCCCAGATCTCAATCCGATCGAGCGTCTGTGGGATGTTCCGAACAAACAAGTCCGATCCATGGAGGCCCGACCTCGCAACTTACAGGACTTAAAGGATCTGCTGCTAACGTCTTGGTGCCAGATTCCACAGCACACCTTCTCTTCTCTCAATGTCCACACACACATACACACACGTTTGTCTTACTATCATTGTGAGGACATTATTATTAATGCAGCTAATGTATGTGAGACCAAAACCTAACCCTAACCGTAACATCTGTAATGAAAAAGGAAACATTTAGGCTCTTTTAGTTTTCTTTCTTTCTTTTAAAACAAAATTCGATAAGTTTTTCCAGGGCTGCCTCACAGCTCCAGCGTCCCCGGTCCGATCCTGAGCTCGGATTACTGTCAGTGTGGAGTTTCTCCTCTTCTCCCCCTGCCCATGGGTTCTTCTTCTGGGTTCTCAGGTTTCGTCCCACCTCCCAAAATCATGCCAGGCTATGCTCAATTGCCCCTAGATGTGAATAAGTGTGTGCAGGATTCCCTGTGAAGGGCCGGTGTCCCATTCATGCCGTATTCCCACCTCACACCCAGTGTTCCCAGGATATTCTCCAGAACCACCGTGACCCTGACCAGGATAAAGCGCTTTCTAAAAGTGAAGAGTTGTCCTCGTGGAGACCACACAAAGTCAAAATTGTGGTCCCCATCAAGATATAAAAACATATACCACCCCCTCCCACCCACCCACACACACACACACACACACACTTATGGTGGGGTATTAGGGGACGCGGAGGGGGAATGGGGGGTATTGAGGGGTCTTAAAGGTGGCCAAAGTCTCGCTCTGCCGCATTATATGCTTTAACATGGCCGGCAAATCCAGCGCGGTTAAACAAACTTAACCTTCATTTGTGAAACGGCGCGACTCAAAGGGCGAAAAACGACTTGCGCAAGTAATTACCGCCTGCACGAGGAGAGAGAGAGAGAGAGAGAGAGAGAGAGAGAGAGAGACAGGCTGAATGGGTGCGGACGGAGCATTGGAAATGAGTTTGCTCAGAAATTGATTTTTTTTTTCCCCTCCCCAGCAGTAATCTTTTATTTATATGCAGCTCGCGCTCCTTCCTGCGCACGCCGGAAGGGGGTCACGGCGGTCTGATCCCGCGCGCGCGGCCCCCAAAGCCCAGGCAAAATGGTATTTTAGCGAAGGCAAACATTGTCCTGTCTCGACTTAACAGCCGAAATAGATGTTTACTTTAAAAAAAAAAAAAAGTTGTTTCCCTTCTTTGTGCCAGCCCATAATCCGTTCCCATAGCAACCGTCCCTGATTGAGTTCCAAGCTTGTTTATCAAAATCATAATAATAAATGATTATTTCTAGTGCGCTGAGCTCTAAGCTGCGTGTTTGATCACCACGTGATGGATCTTTTCATGATGTTGGAATAAAACAGCAGGTAATGAAAGAAAGAAAGAAAAAAAGGAAAAAATGGTGTATTTTGAGATATTCATGGCGAAAAAAAACACCGCTTAAACATTACAATGTTTAAAAGTGCGCATCTCTGTTCTGAACCTGATATCAATATAAATATAATGAAATATTCTATACTAACATTACAGACATCAGGTATTTATTTTAAAAATGTGAATTAGTTAAAAAAGGAATTTTTTAACAGTTTTAGGGGCGTGCTGTTATAGGAAAATAATCAACGGCGGGGTGGTGTTATTATGTTTAGAAGTTGATTGTGCACGTTTGTGCCAGCCCATAATCCGTTCCCATAGCAACCTCCTCCTCCTCCTCCTCCTCTGATTATTATTATTATTATTATTATTATTATTATTATTATTATTATTATCATAATAATAATAATAATAATAATAATTATTATTATTATTATTATTAGGATTATCATCATCATCATCATCGTCATTATTATTATTATTATTATTATTATTATTAAGGATTATCATCATCATCATCATCATCATCATCATTATTATTATTATTATTAGGATTATTATTATCATCATCATCATCGTCATCATTATTATTATTATTATTATTATTATTATTAAGGATTATCATCATCATCATCATCATCATCATCATCATTATTATTATTATTATTATTATTAGGATTATTATTATCATCATCATCATCGTCATTATTATTATTATTATTATTATTAGGATTATCATCATCATCATCATCATCATTATTATTATTATTATTATTATTATTATTATTTCCAGTGAGCTGGATGCGTGATGAATCTCTTCATGCTCTTTAGAATAAAAGTGAGATAGTGTGATCCCTAAACGCGCTCGTGAGTTCTTTTTTGACGTCGTACATTTGCATTTTCATTCAAAATAAAACAAAAGAAAGAAAGAAAGAAAGAAAGAACCATAAACGATCCGACTCTGCGCGTTAATACAGCAGTGTGTAAATCCCACGAGGGTGTTGTAGTTCATACACACCGTGGCTGGGGAAATTTCCAGACTAAGTGAGGCTCTACTGGAAATAATCATGTTATTAGATAACGATCACTTACATTCCCGACCGTATACTTTTATAAATCTTTCCATTAAAACAGCTGTTATTATTGTTTAGTCACATCATTGGCGTGTTAACGCTCCAGTGAGAATCCTCCACGCCAGTCGCTTTAAATATAAATAATGAATTCACTTGACGCACGTGCCAACACATTTCACTTAAGCTTCGCGGCGCATATTTTCTCCACACGTGTTCACGCATAGTCACGTGATCATTTTTAAACGCCCCCCCCCCCCCCACGTGTACATTTGTCTCATACAGTCTAATATTCCACCCCCCCCCCAAACCCCCAGCCCCCCCGGCGTTTTTATTTCATCTGCAGCACGCGGTTATCCTTCATATGTGATTTTCTAACATCATTAATTTTTTTCACGTGTGTTTGCATATTACTCACACGACGCAGCGTGTGTGGGGTTTTATTTTATTTTTTGTGTGTAATTTCTGGGCATAAGCTGGTGTGATGTACTTTCACATATTGCTTCACCCATACAAGGCCATGTGTGGGACTTTTCCACTAATATACACGATGCTCTTCATTTAATGCACCGGATATTGGCTACCATTAGGAAACTGGATAACTTTCTTTTTTATTATTTATTTTTTTATTGCACTGCTGTCGAGGCAAAATCCAATCTGATCTGAGAGATTAGCAGCTGAGCTGAAATTCTGTAAAGTGGCTCTGTGTCAGTGCTGGGATTTAAACTCACAACCCTCAGGGTACCATACACCATCCTAAACTGCTCTAGATGATGAGACACCAGATTCTGGGACTAGTTTAAACTATCAGCCCAAATGACTGTGCAGCTTGTGTGCTGTATAATGTGAGGAAGTGTTAGAATGTTGTCTGACTCAATTCAATGATGAGGTTAATGATCACCTTCCAAAATGACTAGTACTAATTACAGCTTTTGTTATGTTTAGCTTTATGTATCATATATTTTTATTATTATCCTCATGAATGCGTTGATGCCTCATAGTTCCGGGCTCCCGGGTTCTCCGGTTTCCTCCCGCCTCCAAGGTATGTCAGTTGGCTATTCTTAAATGCCCCTTGATGTGTGTATATCCAGGGTGTATTATTCCTGCCTCGACCCCAGTGTTCCCGGGAAACACTCAGGATAGTGAAGATGAAGGAATGAATTAAATAATTGTAGTTTATCATAATTATCCGTAGCTTTAAAGTATTATCACGTAGGCTCAAAAAAAAAGAAATGTTACAGGCCTGCCCTAATCCTGAGTCTTAATCCTGCCCTATCCCTACAAATTCAGGATAATAAATACTACTACTACTACTACTACTGTTACTACTACTTCTACTTCTACTTCTACTACTACTACTACTACTACTACTACTACTAATAATAATAATAATAATAATAAATGATATATTTAATCAAATGGATCTGATTCTTTAATTTGTTACAAAACCCTGGAGTTAGAACTTAGTTTAATTAATTACTTTATTGTTGTTCTTCATCTTCCTGTTCTTCTTCCTTTTCTTCCACTTCTTCTTCTTCTTCTTCCGGTTCTTCTTCCTTTTCTTCCACTTCTTCTTCTTCCTCTTCCTGTTCCTCTTCCTTTTCTTCTTCTTCTTCTTCTTCCTCTTATTATTATTATTATTAGTAGTAGTATTGTCTTGTTCATCTACTGTGTGATGAAAGCAGCTACGGCAGATCCACTAAAATTATTTTGGTTAAACTCAATAAACAAAATGGCGCATAATATATTTATTATATTTAAAGTTTCATTTTAAAATCAATCTTAAATAAACAGCAGAAGTTTTTATTTTATATATATATATATATATATATACATATATATATATATATATAAAATATATATATATATATATTTTATATATATATATATATATATATATATATATATATATATATATATATATATATTAGTTTAGTCTTTAATGCATTCTGTGAAATTGGAGGGGGAAAAAAAGGTAAGGTTTGACAATAAATAAAATAAATAAATAAATAAATAAATAAATAGAATCCACACAGTAATTGCCGTATTGAAAAGATGTCGGGGGTAAGAAGGTTGCAGTGTTGGTTTCTGATCCGCATGACTTGAGCGCCACCTGCTGGTGGCCCAGTCCAGGCTCACGGACAATGAACACTGTGAACGTGTGTGAGTCTTCTTTCCGTTCCTCAGTCACCGACTCCCTGATTTCACCTCAAACAAACAACCAACCGACCTGCCAACCATCAGTGCTCCAGAGTGTGTGAGAAAGCTAACTGAAATCAGTGCTCACTGTAGTGTAGGAGGTGTTTCCCCCATATCTAAAACCTATCACTAGGCTTGTTTACCGTTTGATCTTATAATTTGGGCTTAGATCCTTTCAAACAAAGAACAGTACTGTTCATCAGTGAACAATCTACCTGAGCAATTCTTTCAGTGTATTTACCATGGTAGGCCTTTATTGTAGCGGTGTGCAGTGTGGTTGTGTGACACCAAGCTGCACAACGGGTGGAAAATAACTGAGTAACGCTACTTCGTTACGGAGTGTTTTTCTTAGCATGATTACGCTTTATGTGAGTTTTACATTTCTATGTAGACCTTCCAAGTACTCTTTAAAATCGCAAAGATCTCGTCTTCTCTCATCCATCCAACGACTCTATGCCATCTTGTCTTGTCCTTTTGTACATTTCTGAAGGACGTCATGTTCTTGGTGATGTCACTGAGGTATCCCATATTCTCCACTTGTTGATGATGGCCTTCACGGTGTTCCATGGTACATCTAATGTTTTGGAAATTCTTTTATACTCCTCTTCTATTCGATACCTTTAGACCGGTGAGATAGCCTACCATGCGTGCTTTCTGTGCTCTTTGTGGACCATGACCGTCATCAGGAGTCAGATGAAACCGGGAAGATGTGAAGATAATCCTACAGAAGCATCTGGTGTTTATTTGGAGCTACTAGGTGGTTCATTCTGAGCACTGCCACACCCCCAATAATAAAATGGTGTGCACCTGTTTTTCCCGAAAAATGTTTCTGATTGTTTTTCACTCCATTTCTATAGCTATGTTGTAATTTCACATTGAGGGTGGAAAAAGCTCTGACACGATTTATCTTGGTGCCATTATTTATTTCTTTTTTTTCCCATCACCAAAATTTTAGCAGGGGTGTGTAGACTTTTTATATTCATTGTATCTATCGACTTGGTCTAGATTAGCATCCAGTCCTTTCAGTCTGGCAGCCAATCAGGTTCATCACTGTAGAAGAATCTCTCCAGAACCGTACCAGTTTCATCATCAGCCATGATCTTCTCATGCTGCACAGTATAGCTGGAAGGTCCACTGGATGAACCTGCGGACGAGCGTCCTGGCCCTACCTCAGTAAAATGTTTCAGTAAGCAAAGACTCGGATAAAAATGAGGCATCTCTGATACCTCCATACAAGTCATGAACTTCATCTGATTTAACATAGCATGTTGAGGTAAGTTTTTGGTCATATTAAATATCAATAATGAACCTGTTTTTTTCCCTAATGCTAGTTAGACTAGCATCGAATTCAGTAGCTAACATAGTTGGCTATAGGACAGTCAAATTCTAGCTAACGGTCAATATTATATATAAATAAATGGTGCGGAGATTGAATGACGTTTACAAGCAAAATGCTACGGTGTTTTAATTCAGTTCATGTTCACGTAGAACCATCAGCTAAAAACGTTTCAACATACGATCTACACTCCGTAAATAAATTTTTAAAAAATATAAAAAAACATGCATCAAAAGACTCTTGAAATTTTTTTTTCTTCAGATTTTCATTTTATTTTCAGTATTTGACAAATGCATGAAAATATACTCTCCAAGAAATAATAAATATACAATATTTCTTTATGAACAAATTGTACAAAACAAAAGTGTGTGAACTCTGTCAGTTATCACATTATTATTATTATTATTATTATTATTATTATTATTATTAATTCCCTTTGAGTTGTTTTAGCTGTTAAACCTTTCGTTGTTTTTGCATCCAATCGTTTTATTTGTAAGATGGTGGATTTTATTGCTTCAGAATTGTTCATCCATTTTACGGCACTATTTTAGCAATGTCGCTGTAAGATTCTGGCTTCTGATTGGTCAGAAGGTTTTCTAGGCCTATATCAGCAGCTCTGACAGTAGCGCAGCTGCAAATGTCAGGTTTGTATTAACGCGCTCGTTCTAATACGTTACCGTTTCTATAGTAACAGCTCGTTGACATGGACTCGTACGGAAAACGTTCCACGTAAACTTTTTTTTTTTTTTTTTTTTTTTTTTAATGCGTGTGATTGTTGATACGGTGAAGTTTTCCCTAAGGAGACGTTTATTTAACACGTACGGAAGGAGTCTCCAGTGTCAGAGCTTTGTGACAGTCCGAGGTAAAGCTGTAATGTTTATTGACATCTTCAGGATGAAGAGGTATTTACAGTTCGCGGTTTTCTCTGTAACATGACAAAAATGCTTTTTTGTTTGTTTGTTTGTTTGTTTGTAGTCGTATTCGTATTCGTTTGGAGAGAGGCTGGTGATGGAACTTTGTCATATTGTTGTTTTTTTCAGAGGATGGTGATATGTTTATGTCCTTATTGAGCAGCATTTCACCTAAACTAAACTTTAAGGCACTAGAAGAGCTGGATTGGTTTCATTTGAGGCACTACGATTAATAAATTGTTGGATTTAGATCAGTTTAATTCACGGGAAATCTCACTAATGTTTGTGAAGTGTATTTAAGTATAAAGCGTATTAACGACGAGTAGACTCAGCTTTGGTCTGTGGTCATGTTTGGGAACTGGTGTATTTTATTCCATGTGAGAATCGTCCGATCCGATCACTTCAAGTGCGTGGCGTGACGTGACGTCCACGTGTACTTCATTTCGAATCAGGCTTTACTTTGTGTCCAGCTTGTTGTTGTTATTGTTGTTTTATATAGCTAATTGCACCCGATATTACTACAAAAACAATCGTCTATATCGTTTCTAATGATTTTTATGTGTGAATTGTGTGTTTACTGGCTCCCTCTTGTGGTCAAGACGTGAAGCGCAGCAGCAGCAGCACTTGTATAAGAAGGCACGTGAGCATAAAAGGCAGCGTGTAGCCAGGAGTGGGCGTGGCTACGCCCGTTGAGCTGGGGGGCGGAGTCTCCTGTCGATGACTGAGTGACGATCTTCTCCTCTGTTGATCTTTCTGCAGCTTTAGAGAAGTTCTGGTCGTCACGTCGTCGTTGGTTTCCCGTATATCCGGGAGTGAAGTCGTGCTACAGGCGGTGAGGAAACAGTCGAAGAGTATTTTAGCATCGTTTACATTCGATTCGAGGTTGAGATTTAATTCCACACCGGATCCGTTTCGTAAAACTGCCTTTATAATCATTTTCTTAATGAAAAGTCACTCAGGAATGTCTAGCTGCTATCCGGCAAGAAAATTGCATTTTCAACGCTGTTGTTTTTTTCCTCACTGTAAAGCTGCAGCTTCCTTCGAGTACGGACTTTCATTACAAGCAAAACTACACAGTCACATTATATTATAACCACATAATACTACGTTACTTAGTCTCGATTACTTAATTACACAAAATCTTTTACATTTAATTTCTTTCTATAAACAGACAGTTCAAATAAACAGACTTACCCGCCAGTATATTAGGTAAGAATTTCAACCTTAATATTCACTTGAGGATTTTACAGTAATCCGATCTGAGAAATTAAATTAAAACGTCTCTGTTTATATTCAAGATACTTTCACTCGCTACTCGGTATCTCTTCTGCAGCGTATCAGAGTCGGTTGTATGTCGGATGTCAGAACAGTGCCATAGACCTGGTCTGGTCTGGTCTGGTCTGCACTTATATAATAACTGCTTTCTTTTCATCTTAGCATTCTACAAAGTGCTTTACACTGGTTCTCATTCACATACACACACACACACACCAATGGTAGCAGAGCTGCCATGCAAGGCGCTAACATGCCATCGGGAGCCACTTCAGTGTCTTGCCCAAGGACGCTTCGGTATGTGGAGTCACGTGGGCCGGGAATCGAATCGCCAACCCTACGATTAGTGGACATCCCGCTCTACCACCTGAGGACAACCCGCTCTCCCACCTAATATCCCGTCTCTCTGTATATTTCATGTGTTGTCTTTGCAAACGCGTTCCCTGGTCAGTAGTTGGTTTAGTTAGTCACTGGTTAGTCAGTTAGTACTTTTATACGCTTTAACAATAGCCACAAAGATCTTGGAAATACGTCATATATAACATCAGTTATGTTCTAATAAATACACACGCTATGCGTTTCCTGTTCTGTGTCTCTCGGCTTGTCGAATTCTAATAAAAAAACTTACATTACGTTACATTTACGGCATTTGGAAGACGCCCTTATCCAGAGCCAAGTGGAGTTTTTGGATGTTTTTGTACAACTGAGCAGTTGAGGGTTAAGGGCCTTGCTCAAGGGCCCAGCAGTGGCAGATTGGCGGTGCTGAGACTTGAACTCACGACCTTCCGATCAGAAGTCCAACGTCCTTGATGTTCCAATGACTTTAGATACTTACTCAGCTAATAATTGACTTATTCTGCAACGTATGGATTGGATTTGAACCCCTATACTCATAGAACGTACTGTCCTGTATCTCCTGCAAGTATCTGGTTTCATAGCTGTCATATCCCAGAAAACCAGTGACTACATTTCCCATCCTGCACGGCGGCCTACAAACATGGCCGCCATCGGACTGCAATTCCCAGAACACTCACACTCATTCTAATCACACACACCTGCATCCAATCTCACACACACTCACAACCACAGTATATGAAAGACTACTCGACTATTCGAACACTGTGAGTTTGCGAAGTATTAGTGAGGTTTCCGTATACCGAGCGTCTGTTATCGACTCCTCTCTTTAAGTGAAAGCTCTTATCTGCACTTGCGTCCATCACGTTTATTACGTGACAATAGTAGTCACTTAAGATGCCAGTTAAGTCAGTTAAGATGATTAACTAAACAATAAGATTGGACCATAAGGGGTTAAATGGATCACTTTATTGATGGGTAAGTTTGGGATATTTGGTTAGTCGGTTCTGCAGTGACGTTTTTTTTTTTTTTTTAAATACCTGTAGATCTGTTCTCGTTACTAAAGCTAACGCTTTCAAACGATTCCTGAAAAAAACACACTTACTGATAATACGTTTAAGGTCAGTGCTGGTAATGTTGTGCTAAATATCATGGTTATACTGTTTAACTTGATCATTAGCACCGAGATCCGTCCGTCCATGCTCCTCATGTTTGCCGGGTGAGGA
>NC_071259.1:31452219-31459719 GCF_023375685.1 Ictalurus furcatus | reverse complement strand
CGTAGGGTCGGCGGTTCCATTCCCAGCAGACGTGACTCCACGTGCCAAAATGTCCTTGGGCGAGACACTGAACCCTAAGTTGCCCCCGATGGCAAGTTAGCGCCTTGCATGGCAGCTCTGCTACCATTGGTGTATGAGTGTGTGAGTGACTGAGACACAGTGTAAAGCGCTTTGGATAAAAGCGCTATATAAGTGCGCCTTTACCTTTACCATATACCATGCATATTTACAATTTTTTTTATTTTTTTTTAATTTTTTTTATAAACTGTGAAAGATTTGCTTGTCATAACTAAATGATGTTCAAAATAGCAAAATTTTAGTTCGATAACCTCTTCATTTTCCTGTTTGATTGTTGCTATGGTTACATCTCAGGAAGAAAATGTGAGAAAACCACAATGAGAGATGATGGAAAAGGGAAGAAAAAGCAGAGGAAAGCAGAAAGAGTGGTAATAGTATAAGGAAGGAAGGAAGGAAGGAAGGAAAGGAAATTGTGAGAAAATCAGAATGAGGGAATGTGGAAAAAGGAAAGAAAGAAAGAAAGAAAGGAAGAAAGTGTGTATTGTATTCAACAGGTCCTATTGAAGAAAGAAACAAAATGGAAAAAGGTAAATGATAAAAGCAGAAAGAGAGAAAAGAGAAAGGAGAAAAGGAAGAAAGGGAGGGACAAAGGAACGAAGCAAGGAAAATGTAAAAAAAAAAAAAAAAAACAGAAAGAAAAAAGAAAGAAATGGAAAAAGGAAAGAAGAAAGCAGAGGAAAAAATGTGAAAGAAAAGAAAGAAAAAAGAAAAGAAAGAAAGAAAGTGTGTAGTGTGTTCAACAGGTCCAGCTGCAGAAAGAAACCACTGGAAAAATGAAGAAGGGAATGAATGCAGGAAGGCAGGTTGGAAAGAATGAAGAAAGGTAAATGTGATCAAAGGAAAGTGAGACGAAAAAGGAAAGAAAGGAAGGATGGGTGGATGGATGGATGGAAGGATGGCAGGTAGGAAAATGTCAATTTAAAAAAAAAAGAGAGAGAGAGAGAGAGAGAAAATGAATGAGGAAAGACAATGTGAGAAAGGCAGAAGGAAAGAAAATGGGAAAGGGAAGAAAGGAAGCAGAGAAAAAATAGGAAAGGAAGCGTGTATTGTGTATTGAACAGAAGCCCTGCGATGAGGACAGAAGCGTGATGTAATAACAGTAACGTAATAACGACCTGCTTCACAGAGACTCGATTTGTATAAACGTCACGTAACGTAATAAACGTCCCCACGCAGCCGGAACACTTCACTAATCCGACGTTCCTGGACTCCCGCTCTGTGAAAAACCGTTCGGATTACGAGAAACTGTTAGACGACGGCTCAGTTTTCCAAACAACAAACTGCGTCAATAAAAGACCGAGGATTTCTCTCCTGCTCCGTCACCTCGGCCTCGTCCCGAATAAACATCCACACCCAGAAACATAAACTCCACTAGCACTGTCCAAACTGTAATGCAGTACAGATGCTCTTAATACACACACACACACACACACACACACACACACTGAAGCCACGCTTAATGTGTATCTGCTCATTGTGTGAAGCTATTTTCATAATAATAATAATAATAATAATAAGCTTTGCATTTCAGTGCTTTATATTGGTTTACACTGGATCCGGAGTCTATACTGGGAACGCTGGGTGTGAGGCGGGAATACTCCCTCAATTATACACGTTCACAGCTAGGGGCAATTTCGAGTGTGCACTTGTACACTCATATACTCGTACACTCGTACGTACAGTGTTAGGATTTCTGTTGAGTCCTTCGACAGTCACATGCCCCCGAAACAGCAGCACTTCAGACTCCATTAGCACCAAACGAGCTCGGATTAGCCACGGTCGTTAACCACGTGTGTAACAGCAGTGAGGTAACGAGGCGTGCTGCTGTAATTAGCACCGAGCGCATTGTTAGCACCAGCGCTAATGCTCCGCAGCGAGACACACACGAGCACCCAGCCGCAGATCGTTTTCCCTCCTTCAACGGGCCAGTCTGGGACCAAGACGCGGTGATATCAGGGGATCAGGGGGCGGAGTCATGTCGTCACAATGGCAACAGGTTATTTACATAGAATGTTACAGAAAATGAATCAGCACTTTCTGACCATTCGGAATAAAGAATTCAAGAGCAATGCATTAAATAAATCGAGTGTGTGTGTGTGTGTGTGTGTGTGTGTGTGGTTGGGGGTACCAAACCGGGACAAACACATTGGGGAATGTAAGTGTGTGAGCACATGCTACACCCCTGCAATCTACAAGTGCAGAACACATGTGTACGACTACACACACACACACACACACAATCGCATTTACCCAGCGATTTTTTTACGACCTTCCTGATGGTTTCAATTAAAAGCCGATTTACCCTCATGTGCCCTCTTTGCGATTTTATTAGTCCAAGAATGAAAATAAACGTTTCGAAACACTTTGAACTTTCGTGCTAATTGCCCTCGCAAGACAGAAAACAGTTCTCCTGCGCCGAAGCGCTGCTGTTTCGGGAGCGTGCGACTGTTCAGAGGATTAAAAGGATTTAACAACAATGATAATATGGCTAACAATGCTACAATTAAGGCTACAAATGATGCTAATGATGCTAGTGATGGCTCAAAGCTAATAACTGCTACGTAACGATAATGCTAGTACCTGGTTATTTGTTGCTAGCCATATTAGCATTATTTTGATTATATGGCGTCATATTGATGGCAAACCTTTTGCCACCTAACACACACACACACACACACACAATCAGAGAGTGTGTGTGTGTGTGTGTGCACGCATGTGCAAAATGGCGGCCGGTCTGCGGCTTGTGCAGGAAATTCCAGCGGTTGTTGAGAACCCACAACACTGAAGAACAGCGAAAGAACCGGGCAAATGAAACCCTGCTGAAATGTGTGTGTGTGTGTGTGTGTGTGTGTGTGTGTGTGCGGCATCAAGTTATTGTAGCTCCGAGTTTATTAGACAAGCGTGACTTCAGTAATCAGACGCAGTGTGTGTGCGTGCATACGCTCATGCACGTGTGTGTTATAAACCAGTGTGTGTGTGTTTTATCTGAGGATGCGAATGTAGTTGATTAGCTAAGACGTGACGTGTTCGGTGTCTGATGTTTGCCTCGGCGTGCTGATGATGTAACGCTGTAGCGCTGTTTGGTATCATAAGGTACGTTTCCATCTGACCATCTGACAAATACGGACCAACTTTCTTACCATCTTCTGTAGCATTTATCCTACACAGGGAGCCTGAAGCCTATCCCAGGGAGCCTGGAGCCTATTCCAGGGAGCCTGGAGCCTATCCCAGGGAGCCTGGAGCCTATTCCAGGGAGCCTGGAGCCTATCCCAGGGAGCCTAGAGCCTATCCCAGGGAGCCTGCAGACTATTCCAGGGAGCCTGGAGCCTATCCCAGGGAGCCTGCAGCCTATTCCAGGGAGCCTGGAGCCTATCCCAGGGAGCCTGGAGCCTATTCCAGGGAGCCTGGAGCCTATCGCAGGGAGCCTGGAGCCTATCCCAGGGAGCCTGCAGACTATTCAGGGAGTCTGGAGACTATCTCAGGGGCCTGGAGCCGATTCCAGGGAGCCTGGACCCTATCCCAGGAGCCTGGAGCCTATTCCAGGGAGCCTGGAGTCTATCCCAGGGGCCTGGAGCTGATTCCAGAGAGCCTGGAGCCTATCCCAGGGGCCTGGAGCCTATTCCAGGGAGCCTGGAGCCTATCCCAGGGAGCCTGCAGACTATTCAGGGAGTCTGGAGACTATCTCAGGGGCCTGGAGCCGATTCCAGGGAGCCTGGACCCTATCCCAGGAGCCTGGAGCCTATTCCAGGGAGCCTGGAGTCTATCCCAGGGGCCTGGAGCTGATTCCAGGGAGCCTGGAGCCTATCCCAGGGGGCTGGAGCCTATTCCAGGGAGCCTGGAGCCTATCCCGGGGGCCTGGAGCCTGGAGCCTATTCCAGGGAGCCTGGAGACTATCCCAGGGGCCTGGAGCCGATTCCACGGAGCCTGGAACCTATCCCAGGGGCCTGGAGCTGATTCCAGGGAGCCTGGAGCCTATCCCAGGGGCCTGGAGACTATCCCAGGGGACTTGGGGGACAAGGCAGGGGACACCCTGGACGGGTGCCAATCCATCGCAGGGCACAGCCACACACACATTCACACACTACGGACAATTTAGAGATGGCAATCAACCTACAGGGGTTAATAAGCCATCGTGCCCCCCAACATTAACCCAAGCAATTTCAAGACATCTACACTAGATACATATCCAATGACTAGATATTGTCATTGTCCACCTGACCATCTAATCATTTCCTTAAAAGGATCTTGAGCAAGTAAAGCTGGTGCATTAGATTTGGGTTGGAGATGAAACCTGCAGGAAGGTAGATCTCGGAGAAGAGGGTCGGTGACCGCTGCTCCAAAACAAAAAGAACAACGGTGATGATCAAGTACGTTTAGACGAAGGGGATAAAGTTGTGAAAACGACTGTATCTTTCCATCGTATCGTCACTTTAATGCGTGTCAGACACCTGCTCAAACTCCAACTCCAGCATTCCTGATCGTAAAGACTAAAAGAAGCTTCTAACGAACTCCAGGAATGACCTGGGTTATAAAGGCAAAGCTGCACAACTGTAAACGATAAAATCTCCCGTCCTCACTCCTCGTGTCACGCAGTGATGGTGCTGATGACATGATCTCATGTCCCTGATGGAAAAAATAAATAATTAGAATCCCTCAGAGGATTTGTAATGGTTTTAATGGTTATAACGGGAATTGTACTGGTTTTAAAGGAAACTGTAGGTCCCTGTGAGTCTCTATTGGTAATTTGTTGCCGTCTATTGGTGACATGTTATGTCCAGTGGATACCATTAAAGATCAATAATGGTAATGGATTTAATGGTTTGTAATGGTATTTGTAGTGGAAACCATTACAGTTTCTGTGATGGTTCCTACTGTTTTTTTTCTTCAGCAGGAGTTCCTCGTTATCTTCTGATGAGTCACGTTCATTTAAGCATCTTCTTTATGAGCAGGTCTTAGAGGTCGTTTATTGTTACATGTTTGACTGTTATGTTAAACTGATCTCTCTCTCTCTCTCTCTCTCTCTCTCTCTCTCTCTCTCAATAATTAAAATAATTATGTAATCTCTTTCTCTCTCGCATTCTCTCTCTCGCTCTCTCTCTCTCGCTCTCTTTCAGTTCAGTTCAGAACTGAGCACTCTATTTCTCTCTCTCTCTCTCTCTCTCTTTCAGTTCAGTACAGTTCACAACAGAACTCTCCATTGTTCTCTCTCTCTCTCATTCTCTCTCCTTCTCTCTCTCTCTTTCTCTCAATAATTACAAAAATTACATAATCTCTCTCTCTCTTGTTCTCTCTCTCACTCTCTTTCAGTACAGTACAGTTCACAGCAGAACTCTCTCCCTCTCTCTCTCTCTCTCTCTCTCAATAATTACAATAATTACGTAATCTCTCTCTCATTCTCTCTCTTGTTGTCTCTCTCTCGCTCTTTCAGTTCAGAACTAAGCACTCTCTTTCTCGCTCTCTTTCAGAACTCTATCGTTCTCTCTCTCATATTCTCTCTCCCTCTCTTTCTCTCTCTCTCTCTCTCAATAATTACGTAAACTCTCTCTCATTCTCTCTCTCTCTCACTCTCTCTCATTCTCTATCTCTCTCTTTCAGTTCAGTTCAGTACAAAACTGAACTCTGTCTCTCTCTCTCTCTCTCTCTCTCTCTCTCGCGATAATTACAATAATTACATAATCTCTCTCTCTCTCTCATTCCCTCTCGTTCAGTTCAGAACTCACGCACTCTCTCTCTCTCTCTCTCTCTCTCTCTCTCACTCTCTCTCTCTATCTCTCTGTCTCGCTTTCAATTCCAATTCAAATGAGCTTTATTGGCATGACTGTTATACCACAACGTTGCCAAAGCATCGATTAATACACATTTAGTATATTTTAACACATTTAAAGCATTAAAAATGAACAAATTAATCAAATAAATAACATGTATGGGCAAATATGCAATAAGAAAACAAAACATTGGAAGCTAATGACAGAGAAAGAGAACAATGAGAAAGACACAGAGAAGGTAAATGACAGCAACAGATTCAGTAGCGCGGTACTGTGTTGGTGTTAATAAGAGTCCGTCTCGCTCCCTCGTATAGTGGCGGGAGGACACGCACTGACCTGCCAGCCGAATACCGTCCTTCTTCTCTCCCAAAAGATAGGAGAGTTGGTCTACGTTACCTCTCTGAAGGAATCCAGGTAGAATTTGCCCTGTGAGTATAAAGTGTGTGTCTCTAATGGCTGTGTATTTGCTGCACTTGGTCCTCCACGACTGGGTCAGTGCAGCGGGAGCACAGTCCGTCATCTCTCTCAGTCCGTGTCTCCCCGTCTCCACCGCCAGACTGTGATCACTGAGACCGTACAGAGACAGCAGCTTTCTTTATTGATAGTCTTCAATGTTAAAGAGGCACCGTGCCAACTTGTAATCAGTTTTAATTCTGCGGTAATAGGTTCATTTGTTTAACCTTTCTCTCTCTCTTTCTCTCTCTCTCTCACTCGCACACACACATACACTGACGTCTCAGACAGACACACTATTAAACACTCAGTACGTTCACACGGACGACGATAATCCGATATGAACCCGATTAAGCCGATACTCTGATTAAGAAACTAGCATGTAAACAGAGATTATTGACGACCTTAATCCGATTAAAGTCATACTCGGAGTAAACACGAATGGAATTAAGACGTGTGGAGTGTTCCTGTTTTAGTCGCGTTATCGACGTGCGTTACAGACACGTACACACCTTAATCACACTGTTAACGTCGTGTGGGAGTTTTCACCGCATTGTGAGACAGGACACGTACACACACGGCAGCGCTCGACCGTTTGACGGCGAACGAGAGAGCACGGCTGCGTCCCAAACCGCGTACTTACCTGCTACAGTATGTAGTAGGAGAAATACACGTATCTCGGCTACTATATAGACGGTAAGTACGCGGTTTGGGACGCAGCCCACGGCTTCAATCGGTCATCTGTTTGCACGTACGGCACGACAAATAATTAACCGCGCTTGAAGCATTCGTAAAATTAAACATGAAACACCCAAAACTGTACACGGTCCCATAACGAAGACCAACTGTACGTCGATACGTGAAATTCTGGAGGGAACGTCGGACGGCGTGGCGTGGGGACGTAATAACGTGTGCTGATAATCCATCTATGTTCTATAACACGTAACACAGGAACATGAAAGGAGTATTCTAAAAGCGACTCATGTAAACACCTTAATCAGAATATCTTCTGATTCAGAATAAGATCAATAATTAGATTACTGCCGTCCGTGTAAACGTAGTCACTGGCCCAACACCACAAATCGTCAGATCAGTTTGAAGATTTGGAGCAGAACCACCAGTAGAACCCGTTGCATCACTTCGGGAAGCATTAGCTCCATTAGCGAGGAAACACTAACTGAAACAGCATTTCCCAAGCTCTCTG
>NC_071259.1:31424719-31447219 GCF_023375685.1 Ictalurus furcatus | reverse complement strand
GTTGGTGGTTGTTGTGGTTGAGGTGGTGGTAGAGGTGGTGGTGGTGGTAGAGTTGGTGGTGGTGATGGTAGAGGTTGTGGTGGTGGTGATAGTAGAGGTGGTGGTGGTTGTTGTGGTTGAAGTGTTGGTTGAGTTGGTGGTTGTTGTGGTAGAGGTGGTGGTAATGGTAAAGGTGGTGATGGTAGAGGTGGTGATGGTGGAGCTGGTGGTTAGTAGTGGTCACACTGCAGCTGTCTCTCTAATGCCCCACCCACTCCACCACCACACCGCATGTGAGTAGATCAGCTGTCAATCATCTACCTGAGAGATTGAAAGTGTGTGTGTGTTTTCTATTATATACAACTCTAATCTACTCTAATCTCTTGCACTGTAATCTGTTCTGTTCAATTCAGATCTAATCTACTTTTATTCCATTCTATAGTGTACAACATCAATTCTATTGTTCTATTCAATTATACGCTATACAACACCGACCTATTATATCTATTATATTATATACTTTTATCCTATTCTATACAGCGCTAATCTACTCCACGCTATTGTACTGTATTCTAATATATTCTAAACACATTTTTCTGTTCTATATATACAACTTCAATTCTATTCTATTCTATAGGCAAGTGTGTGTGTGTGTGTGTGTGTGTGTGTGTGTGAGTGTGTGTGTGTTTTACGTTTGTTTGTGTGCGTGCATGTCCTAAACCACAGAACCCTCAGTAGCTGAAAAAACTCTTTTAGATTTTTCAGGAGAAATAAAGCTTGGTTGTGGAAGTGTGTTGTTTTCTTGTGGTGTGTGTGTGTGTGTGTGTGTGTGTATGTGTGTGTGTGCAGTTAGAGGTGGGAGGTTGGAGAGGATTATTTATTTTATGACACACATTTGAGGGACTCCATGTCTAACCCTACAGCCATGCCCAACTCTGCCAGACCCACAATCCCGAAACGAGCCTCGCTCAAACCGTTACAAGAAGTTCTCCTTCCTCGTTCTCCATCTCTGTTCTTGCCCTCTTCATGTCCCACCAACCACCCCCTTAACAACGTCATTCCCCTCCTGCCCCCCCAACCCCCCCCCCCCTCCCTTCTGGCTGCATCACCATCAATATCGCGTGTGTTGTTTTATTGACTTCTTTCTTCTCCAACTGTGTTGTTGGGCTGTGTGTTAGAGCGTCGGTGCAGATGTGGACGGCTTAACCCAGGTGGCGTCGTGCCACGCTTTTCATTCCACACGCACAGCTGTTAACCCTCTCAGCATCTCACTCCTGTTCACCTCACAGCTGTTAACCCTCTCAACATCTCACTCCTGTTCACCTCACAGCTGTTAACCCTCTCAACATCTCACTCCTGTTCACTTTATAGCTGTGAACCCTCGCAACATCTCAGTCCTGTTCACCTCACAGCTGTTAACCCTCGCAACATCTCACTCCTGTTCACCTCACAGCTGTTAACCCTCTCAGCATCTCACTCCTGTTCACCTTACAGCTGTTAACCCTCTCAACATCTCACTCCTGTTCACCTCACACCTGTTAACCCTCTCAGCATCTCACTCCTGTTCACTTTACAGCTGTTAACCCTCTCAGCATCTCACTCCTGTTCACTTTACAGCTGTTAACCCTCTCAACATCTCACTCCTGTTCACCTCACACCTGTTAACCCTCTCAGCATCTCACTCCTGTTCACTTTACAGCTGTTAACCCTCTCAGCATCTCACTCCTGTTCACTTTACAGCTGTTAACCCTCTCAGCATCTCACTCCTGTTCACCTCACAGCTGTTAACCCTCTCAACATCTCACTCCTGTTCACCTCACAGCTGTTAACCCTCTCAGTATCTCACTCCTGTTCACCTCACAGCTGTTAACCCTCTCAGTATCTCACTCCTGTTCACCTCACAGCTGTTAACCCTCTCAGCATCTCACTCCTGTTCACCTCACAGCTGTTAACCCTCGCAACATCTCACTCCTGTTCACCTCACAGCTGTTAACCCTCTCAGCATCTCACTCCTGTTCACCTCACACCTGTTAACCCTCGCAACATCTCACTCCTGTTCACCTCACAGCTGTTAACCCTCTCAACATCTCACTCCTGTTCACCTCACAGCTGTTAACCCTCTCAGCATCTCACTCCTGTTCACCTCACAGCTGTTAACCCTCGCAACATCTCACTCCTGTTCACCTCACAGCTGTTAACCCTCTCAACATCTCACTCCTGTTCACTTTACAGCTGTTAACCCTCTCAGCATCTCACTCCTGTTCACCTCACACCTGTTAACCCTCGCAACATCTCACTCCTGTTCACTTTACAGCTGTTAACCCTCTCAACATCTCACTCCTGTTCACCTCACAGCTGTTAACCCTCTCAGCATCTCACTCCTGTTCACTTTACAGCTGTTAACCCTCTCAGCATCTCACTCCTGTTCACTTTACAGCTGTTAACCCTCTCAACATCTCACTCCTGTTCACTTTACAGCTGTTAACCCTCTCAACATCTCACTCCTGTTCACTTTACAGCTGTTAACCCTCTCAACATCTCACTCCTGTTCACTTTACAGCTGTTAACCCTCTCAACATCTCACTCCTGTTCACCTCACAGCTGTTAACCCTCTCAGCATCTCACTCCTGTTCACCTCACAGCTGTTAACCCTCGCAACATCTCACTCCTGTTCACCTCACAGCTGTTAACCCTCTCAACATCTCACTCCTGTTCACTTTACAGCTGTTAACCCTCTCAGCATCTCACTCCTGTTCACCTCACACCTGTTAACCCTCGCAACATCTCACTCCTGTTCACTTTACAGCTGTTAACCCTCTCAACATCTCACTCCTGTTCACCTCACAGCTGTTAACCCTCTCAACATCTCACTCCTGTTCACCTCACAGCTGTTAACCCTCTCAGCATCTCACTCCTGTTCACTTTACAGCTGTTAACCCTCTCAGCATCTCACTCCTGTTCACTTTACAGCTGTTAACCCTCTCAACATCTCACTCCTGTTCACTTTACAGCTGTTAACCCTCTCAGCATCTCACTCCTGTTCACTTTACAGCTGTTAACCCTCTCAACATCTCACTCCTGTTCACTTTACAGCTGTTAACCCTCTCAACATCTCACTCCTGTTCACTTTACAGCTGTTAACCCTCGCAACATCTCACTCCTGTTCACTTTACAGCTGTTAACCCTCTCAACATCTCACTCCTGTTCACTTACCTCTCTCTATCTTTCTCTTTCTCTACCTATTTCTCCTTCCCAGTGTTTACTAATCTCCATTATCACACTTTACACACATTACACCTTACATCTTATAAAGCTTATGATTTTCCTTTCTGTGCTGCAGTAAAACACCAGCAGGCTGCTTCACCAGATCTCACCTCCATACCTCTGTGCTAGTAGGCAATAACATTTTTTCTCTCGTTCTCTCTGTTGCTATAACTCTCATTTTTTCTCTCTCTCTCTTCATCCCTCTCTCTCTCTCTTTGTATGTATGTGTGTGTGTCTTCAGGCTGTTAGTACGCACTCTCTGATGTCCTGTTTAGGGTGTGTTAGTGAGCTCAGCTCCAAACACTTCCATATGATCACTGCTGTCTCCTTCAATTGCCCATAATCCTCCAGCACAGAGGGAATGGGACATGAGATGAAACATGGGCTAACCTGCCTCCTCTGGGAACATTTCAGACCTCAGTTCTGCACTCACATACTTTCCCTGGCTCTTTTTTTTTTTTTTTACTCACCTCCGTGATGCCGTAAAAGCCGAGGCTGAAACAGTAAAAATGCCGTCAAATGCTTTTCCAACCGCGCTGCACTGCCAGATATTTTTACAGGCTGCTGGCGTGTGGGTTTGACTCACTGAAGGTGAGCGATGTTTGCGTCTGATAGGGGTTTGGCGCGCTGAAGCGTTGAGCACATCCTTGGCGAGTTCACTGCCCAAAATACACAACTGGAAACCTTTCCGTGGTCTCTGTTTCACCCTGACACATCCTTACTGCTGCACCTCGGCCGGGTGGGTTTCGCTTTTGCTAGATTTTGGATGTGTTTTTTCGATTTTTCGATTTCATGTTCGTGACGGATTTATTAGCATGACTGTAATGCAGTAACAGTGAATTCAATGGGAATTTTCAGATATGTAATCGCATCTATACTTATCTCATTGATCGTTTGCCGAGAATAAAGTACAAGCTTTGAAATTCTACAGTCACCGTTGAATAAAATATTTGGATGCTTCATTAGTCCTTATCTTTTAAATATTGTTTATTGTAACACAGTGCTACTATCTGTGTCTGTATCTGTATCCGTTTAGTGCTTGCCTAAATTTGGATGTGGAGGTGGTGGTGGTCATTGTGGTTGAGGTGGTGGTGCTGGAGGTGGTGAAGGTTGAGGTGGTGGTAGTCTTCATTGTGGTTAAGGGGCTGGAAGTGGTGGTGGTGGTCATTGTGGCTTGAGGTGGTGGTGGTGGAGGTGGTGGTGGTCATTGTGGTTGAGGCGGTGGTGGTGGTCATTGTGCTTGAAGTGGTGGTTGTGGAGGTGGTCATTGTGGTTGAGGTGGTGGTGGTGGTGGAGGTGGTGGTGTTCATTGTGGTTGAGGTGGTGGTGGTGGAGGTGGTGGTCGTCATTGTGGTTGAGGTGGGGGAGGTGGTGGTGGTTGATGTGGTGGTGGTTGAGGTGGTGGTGGTGGAGTTGGTGGTGATCATTGTAGTTGAGGTGGTGGAGGTGGTGGTGGTGGTGGTGTTTGAGGTGGTGGTTGTCCTAGTGATTGAAGGGGTGGTGGTGGTCATTGTGGTTGTGGTGGTGGCTGAGTTGGTGGTGGTCATTGTGGTTGAGGAGGTGGTGGTTGAGTTGGTGGTGGTCATTGTAGTTGAGGTGGTGGAGATGGTGGTGGTGGTCATTGTGGTTGAGGTGGTGGTGGTTGAGTTGGTGGTGGTCATTGTGGTTGAGGGGGTGGTGGTCATTGTGGTTGAGGGGGTGGTGGTTGAGTTGGTGGTGGTCATTGTGGTTGAGGAGGTGGTGGTGGTGGTGGAGGTGGTGATGGTGGAGATGGTGGTGGTTGAGGGGGTGGTGGTGGTGGTGGTGGTTGAGGGGGTGGTGGTGGTGCTGGTGGAGGTGGTGGTGGTCATTGTGGTGGAGGTGGTGATGGTGGAGATGGTGGTGGTTGAGGGGGTGGTGGAGGTGGTGGAGGTGGTGGTGGTCATTGTGGTTGAGGTGGTGGTGGTGGAGAGGGTGGTGGTTGAGGGGGTGGGGGTGGAGGTGGTGGTGGTCATTGTGGTTGAGGTGGTGATGGTGGAGATGGTGGTGGTTGAGGTGGTCATTGTGGTTGAGGTGGAGTTGGTGGTAGTTGTAAATTTTTTATTATGTTTTCGGGTTGTCCATGGGTCCATCCGAGATGCTCGTTAGCATGATATCCCTTGAACGAGTGGAGGAATGTTTGTCGGATTGATATATTTATCATCAACCAGTAACCAGTGAACTGATTAGCTTTTGGAAGTGATCCAAACAGGGATCCTTGACAGGGTCAAGGTCACAGCAAGTTCAAATGTCTGGAATAGTCGTTCTTCAAAATAGCTTGCTTTCGGTTTGAAGCATATTTAAAGGTGAATACGAATTAATAACAAGAAGGAGTGTGAAAGCAGGGTGCAAGTGGAGAAACTGAAAATGTGCCAAACACAGAACAGGTGAACACCGTAGGGAAACAAACCAATGGCAGGATGAGGGGTGGAGACAGGATCGACACAGATCATTATCAGTCAGAAACATTTACTGACAGACTTTCACACCGGACTTCATCTCTACGTGAATTCTGAGTAAAAAAAATTTCGGTGTAGGAAAACGTCTATGATAACACCTTACAGACGTGGTGGATAGGGTTTAGTTTGAGAAGTGCTGGAGTATCCCTTTAAGCAGGATGAGTTGTCATTTGTTAAAACCAAGCTGTATTGTGAAATACATTTTTTAAAGCACGTCTTTCTTCTCTCTCTCTCTCTCCCTCTCTCGCTCTCTCTCCCTCTCCCTCTCTTTATCCCGCTCTCATTTTTTTCAACACGCACATGTATTTTCTGCTTTTTCAGGAAAAGAAGAAGACAGACAAATCGCATTCTTCTCTGTGCTGTCCTCTTCCTCGGCACATCACCCTCTCTCTCTCTCTCTCTCTTTCTCTCTCTCTCTCTTTTTCTTTTCTTACTTTCTCTATTCACTTGTTAACAAGCAGATCCTACTGTTTGCTAACAGACTTTGCAGCATGTCACCCATCTGGGATCTCAGTCGTTCTTTGGCACATTAATGCCAGAAAGACAAAAAAGAAAGTAAAATTTCACCAGCCATGGTGAAGAAGCAAAAGAATTAGGATAAAAATGAAGGAAAGAAAGGGAACGAGGGATGAAGGCAGAGAGCAAACAGAAGGAAACAGAGGGGAGGGGCGTTGTTGAGGACAGAGGATGGAGGTCAAACAAGACTCGACCTCCTAATGCCAACAGCTTAAAGCAAATATGGCCGAAGAAGAGCTGCCAATGCTGTTATTACAGTGTGTGTGTGTGTGTGTGTGTGTGTGTGTGTGTGTGTGCACGCATATGTGTGCGTGTGTGTGTGAGAGAGAGAGAGAGAGAGAGAGAGAACAGAAAGACTGTTTCCCTCCGTCTCTCACTCTATGTCTCTTGCTCTCTAGTGTCTTTCTCTCTGTGTCTGTCTCTCTTTAGTGTCTTTTCTCTCTCTAGTGTCTCTCTAGTGTCTCTCTGGTCTATCTTGCTGTCTGTCTCTCTCTAGTATCTCTCTCACTGTGTCTGTGTCTCTCTAGTGTCTCTCTACTATCTCTTTAGTGTCTCTCTTTAGTGTTTTTCTCGCTCTCTTTAGGGTTTCTCTTTCTCTAGTGCCTCTCTAGTGTCTCTCTCGCTATGTCTGTCTCTCTCTAGTGTCTCTCTGCTATCTCTTTACTATCTCTTTAGTGTCTCTCTCTCTCTCTACTGTCTCTCTCACTGTGTCTGTGTCTCTCTAGTGTCTCTCTAGGGTTTCTCTTTCTCTCGTGCCTCTCTAGTGTCTCTCTTGCTGTGTCTATCTCTCTCTAGTGTCTCTCTCGCTGTGTCTGTGTTTCTATAGTGTCTCTCTACTATCTCTTTAGTGTCTCTCTCGCTCTCTTTCTCTAGTGTCTCTCTCGCTGTTTCAGTCTCTCATTAGTGTCTCTCTTGCTGTGTCTGACTCTCTCTACTGTCTCTCTCTAGTGTCTCTCTTGCTGTGTCTGACTCTCTCTAGTGTCTCTCTCTCTAGTGTCTCTCTTGCAGGTGTCTGTGTCTCTCTACTATCTCTTTAGTGCATCTCTTTAGTGTCTCTCTCGCTCTCTCTAGGGTTTCTCTCTCTCTAGTGCCTCTCAACTGTCTCTCTCGCTGTGTCTGTCTCTCTCTCTAGTGTCTCTTTCGCTGTGTCTGTGTCTCTCTAATGTCTCTCTACTATTGCTTTAGTGTCTCTCTTTAGTGTCTATCTCTCTAGGGTCTCTCTCGCTGTGTCTGTGTCTCTCTAGTGTCTCTCTACTATCTCTTTAGTGTTTCTCTTTAGTGTCTCTCTCTCTAGTGTCTCTCCTGCTGTGTCTGTGTCTCTCTACTATCTCTTTAGTGTCTCTCTTTAGTGTCTCTCTCGCTGTGTCTGTGTCTCTCTAGTATCTCTCTACTATCTCTTTAGTGCCTCTCTCTAGGGTGTTTCTAGAGGTTTCTCTTGCTGTGTCTGTCTCTCTAGAGTCACGGTACTATCTCTAGTGTCTCTCTTTAGTGCCTCTCTCCAGGGTGTTTCAAGAGGTTTCTCTTGCTGTGTCTGTCTCTCTAGAGTCACGGTACTATCTCTAGTGTCTCTCTTTAGTGCCTCTCTCCAGGGTGTTTCAAGAGGTTTCTCTTGCTGTGTCTGTCTCTCTAGAGTCACGGTACTATCTCTAGTGTCTCTCTTTAGTGCCTCTCTCCAGGGTGTTTCAAGAGGTTTCTCTTGCTGTGTCTGTCTCTCTAGAGTCACGGTACTATCTCTAGTGTTTCTCTTTAGTGTCTCTCTCTCTCTCTAGTGTCTCTCTAATGTCTACAGGTAATTACAACACATTGTCATCATTGGCAAATTGCTGTGTGGAAGAGGAACCAACCACTACAGGATGTGCCGTTACAGAAATATAATCAACGACAGGGTGGTAGTAGTAACTCCGCTTCATCACACCACCCTGTCGTTGATTATTTTCCTATAACAGCACGAGAGGAAGTGTTTTATTCTTTCTTTATCTCACTCATGACTCTACAGTGATATAGTAAAACAAATCTGAAGTGGGGAAAAGTCGCCGCATTTCAGTGAAGGATTTTTGACCATGGAGAATTTTTTAAATCGAGACTTTTTAGTACAGCTGGATTTAATCAGGGACACGAGCTAATACGGTTTGAAAAAGTTTTAATTTCTGATATATATTTCATTTTAAGTTCTACATTTTTAACCCCAACATTTTGTTTTTGTTTTTTTTTAAGTGTTAAAAATGTACACGCTGTCCGTGATCTAGATGTAGTGTGAACATCTGGCAATGATGTCACATCAGATTTCACGTCTCTGTGATCGGAAAATGTGGAGCCACTGCGAAGCCGCTCTCCTCCATCTGTCCGTCCTCCACATGCAGGGGAGGAGGAGAGAAGGAAGATTCTCACAGACGACTGAGATGGTAAGACTGAGAATCAGAAACAGATGAAGGCCAAGGATGACAGCCAGAGATGCTCATCAGCGGGGAGACACTCTCAATTTTCAGGATCCTACCATTTGTCCACACACACACACAAACGCACACACACACACACACACACACACACACAAATGCATGCATGAAGGGATGGAGAAAACGAGTGAGAACAAGGAAGAAGATAAAGTGAGTGGTGGGGTAAGAGAAGGAAAACACTGGAGGGAAGGAAACTGTGCGAGAGACGGAGCATGCGGACGGACGACAGGATGGATGGAGAGACAAAAACGGAAAAAAAAACTTTCGAGCCAAGCAGGAAGAGATGAATGGATAGAGAGAGAGAGAGAGAGAGAGAGAGTAACAGAAAGAGAGAGCATGAGCTGGTCTTAATCAGCAAGAATGACTTAATCCAAGGAACTGTCTTGCTATCTCTCACTCTCTTTCTGTCTTTCTCTCTCAGTCTGTCTCTCTCACACTCTGTGTATCTCTCCCTGTCTGTCTGTCTTTCTCTCTAATGTCTCTCTCTCTCACACTCTGTGTATCTCTCCCTGTCTGTCTGTCTTTCTCTCTAATGTCTCTCTCTCTCTACTCTCACCATCTGTCTCTCTCTCCATTGTCTCTGTCTAGTGTCTCTCTCTATTTGTGTCTTTCTCTAGTGTCTTTCTCAGGTCATTCTCTCTGTCTCTCTCTCTCTAATGTCACTCTCTCTACTGTCTCTCCATAGTGTCTTATGTCTGTATCTCTGTGCCGCTCTCTAGGGTCTCTCTCTATTGTCTTTCTCTTGTGTCTTTTTTCCTATAGTGTGTTTCTCTCTCTCTACTATCCCTCCCTAGTGTCTTTCTTCTCTAGTGTCTCTCCTTCTCTGTCTCTCTCTAGTGTCTCTTTCCATGTTGTCCTTTCTAGAGTCTTTTTTTTTCTTCTAGTGTGTCTCACTGTACTATTTCTCCCTAATGTCTCTCTGTCTCTTCCTAGTGTCTTTCTTCTCTAGTGTCTCTCTTTCTCTGGCTCTCCCTAGTGTCACTCTATTTATGTGTGTCTCTCTCTAGTGTATTTTTCCTCTAGTATGTCTCTCTCTCTATTATCTCTCCTTGGTGCCTCTCTTCAGTGTTTCTCATGTCTCTCTCCTTAGTGTCTTCATCTACTATCTCTCGCTCTTTCTAGTGTCTATCGCTTATTAATGATCTTCTACAGTGTGTGTCTCTCTCTATCTCTGGTGTCTCTCTCTGTGTCTCTTCTAGTGCCTCTCTCTAGTGTCTGTCATGTCTCTCTCCCTAGTGTCTTCATCTACTATCCCTCACTCCCTCTAGTGTCTCTCTGTTTTTAATGATCTTCTACAGTGTATCTCTATCTGGTATCTCTCTCTCTCTATCTCGTCTAGTGCCTCTCTCTAGTGTCTGTCACGTCTCTCTCCCTAGTGTCTTCATCTACTATCCCTCACTCCCTCTAGTGTCTCTCTCTTTTTAATGATCTTCTACAGTGTATCTCTATCTGGTATCTCTCTCTCTATCTCGTCTAGTGCCTCTCTCTAGTGTCTGTCATGTCTCTCTCCCTAGTGTCTTCATCTACTATCCCTCACTCCCTCTAGTGTCTCTCTCTTTTTAATGATCTTCTACAGTGTATCTCTATCTGGTATCTCTCTCTCTCTATCTCGTCTAGTGCCTCTCTCTAGTGTCTGTCATGTCTCTCTCCCTAGCGTCTTCATCTACTATCCCTCACTCCCTCTAGTGTCTACCTCTTTTTAATGATCTTCTACAGTGTGTCTCTCTCTGGTATCTCTCTCTGTGTCTCTTCTATTGTCTCTCTCTAGTGTCTCTCGTGTCTCTCTCAGTAGTGTCTTTCTCTACTATCTCTCTCTAGTGTCTCTCTCAATAGTGTCTTTCTCTACTATCTCTCTCTAGTGTTTCTCTCTGGTGTCTCTCTCTCTCTTTTTAACGATTTACTACAGTGTCTCTCTCTAGTGTCTCTCTCTTGCGTCTCTCTCTGTTCTCTCTCTGTCCTCTAAAGCACTGTTACCCTAACACAGTGGGCTCTCAGTGCTTTTTAGGAAGCTAAAAACTCTTAACTATCGCAAACATAAAGGGTTCTTGATAGTCAGAGTGATATGACTTAAGCTTTCTTTTTTTTTTTTTTTTTTTTTTTTTTTTTAAATGTTTTCTGTTAATGAGATTCTCCCGGTTCCTTATTATCAGATTCATACACCTTCTTTATAGATTAAATCAGGGTTCATTGGAAGTTCATAAACTGTGAGGCAATTAACGCACATGTGTGCGTGTGTGTGTGTGTGTGTGTGTGTGCGTGTGCGTGTGTGTTGGGTGTGGTTACACTTTCTTTCAGCATTGTGAGCGTGTGAATCAGTCTGGCTCACACCTCTAAGCTCGTTAACGTCTCCACTATCGTTCCAGAAATCTTTTCTGGAAGGAGTTTTGTTATTTCGGCTTTTGTTCCCCGCAGCGTTTTATTTTTTTATAGCTCTCAACAGTTCCTTCATGTTTGCGTGTTTGCGGGTTGGTTTTGTTTTCCTTCTCGGTAGCAGCGCTCGGCTTTCCATATCAACTGCACACAATTTGCCGTTTTCCATATCGGCGTTAAAGTTCTTCACGTCCATTATTCTGTATTCAGTACTTTGTTTTAATTTGACCAATAAACAGGTTAGTGAGGGGTTTAAAAACCGCTGTAAACTGATCATTATTTCGTAATCTCTCCCAGGAATGCCCTCTGGGCCTCGAATGCGGTACCATCCGATGAGCTGCACTTGTACGACTGGATCAGGTCCTGCAATGTTACTGGAGTTTAAAACACCCCCTCAGTGTCATCCTCGGGTTCGGAAACCGTCCCCTTACAGCAAAGGGGTCAGAAACTTGAACTGTTTTCCAAAAACTGCACGTCCCAGCATGCTTCCTTCCCCCTTATACCACAGCGATTTATCAACATGAACAACTTTTACACTGATTAAAGACAATCAGCGCTGGTTTTGGCTGCCCTGGACTTCATTACCCATCAGAGTACTACAGATCACATGACCTTGTCACATGTCTTCTTGATTGCGTTTGCCATTAATTAGTGTCGCTACTGTATTTAAGCGCTTAGGTATCTTAGTTTAGTGGCTAATGCTGCCCTGGTAAGTGATAATTCGTAGATTGGAATGACAAAATGTTGAACGTTGGTATGTTCTTCATACAAAGTGGGAAAAACATGGATGCTTCCGTGTTTGTCTTTTGTTAGCAACAAGCTAGCCCGCTAACTGTAACGAGTGAACTGTATGTTTGTTGTTGGATCGAAAGCACATACTAGTGTATACAATATACTGTCGTTTATACGTAAAGAAAAGCTACTTTTGTTTGCTTCTCACGCCGTGTGCGGCCACGTTGACTTGACGTCACTCTGTAAATGTGTCCTGCACAGAGTCCTGACCTCAACCCCACTGAACACCTTTGGGATGAACTGGAACTGGAGCCTCGTCACATCAACATCAGCACCTGACCTCAACCTCACTAACGCTCTCGTAGCTGAACGGACGCAGATCCCCACGGCCACGCCCCAAAATCTAGTGGAACGCCTTCGCAGAAGAAAGAGTGGAGCGCATTCTAACAGCAAAAGCGGGAATAAATTTGGAACGGGATGTTCAACAAGCACATACGGGTGTGATGGCTTCTACAGCAAATAAAACACTGACGTTAACAATACTGTGTTCACATCTAAAACGTTTGAGCTGCAATCACTCAACATCCATTTTTCACCAACGATACGGCATCACTGACTGGGTTTGGTGTGTGTGTGTGTGTGTGTGTGTGGGTGTGTGTGTGTGTGGGTGTGGATGGATGCCCTGCATAGGAAAGTGACAGTGCTGTGTCAAGCGCGCTGAAAAAACGCACATACACAACCACTTGTGGACCACATTGAAGGAAGCCTGTGGGTGACCACAACTACACATACACACACACACACACACACACACAGTGTGTGGCCAGTGGTGGTCCGGTTTGGCCTTGAATCAGAGTGTTACCACAAAGCTGGCCTGCCCCCCGTTGCCGCTCCCACAGGGAGGTTTGGGTTTGACCATCTCTCTTGTCCATCACTCTAACACACAAGCGCACACACACACACACACACACACACACAGACTCCTCCTGGGTTTTTTTGTTGGTTCTATTGACAGGTCCAATAAACAGCTTGTCGTGGTACTGAGAAAAGTGTGGACTCTGCTGTCTCAGAGTTACAGCTTTACCTCTGATCGTTAAAAATGAGTGCGCTGACACTGGAGACTCCTTCCGTAAATGTTCAATCAATGTCTCCTTACCGTATCGACAATTACGCGGTCCCTGTGAATGAGCTTTTACTATCTGTTTACGTTTACGTCATTTGGCGGACGCTCTTATCCAGAGCGATTTATATTTATTTCATTTATACAACTGAGTAATAAAGGGTTAAGGGCCTCGCTCAAGGGCCCAGCAGTGGTAGCTCGGCAGTGCTGGGGCTTGACCTTCTCCTGACCTTCTGATCAGCAACCCAGAGCCTTTAACCACTGAGCCACCACTGCCCACCACTGTGAACCCGAGAGAAGACGCAAAAGCCTCGCTCGCTTGCAGTCGTCTAGACGTCCCGTCGACACGCCTCTAACGCAGCCCAGAAATCTAGGTATCGGTGGACGCTTTATTGTTTTTTATTTATTTTTTAATACCACATGCGGTCAGTCGTGTTTTTTTTTCCCCTCTACATAATCAAATCACGGAGACACAACAACAGCAGGATTTACTGCATTCTCCGTGCGGCTTGTTCTACGACTCAACACGGTCCAGACGTCACTGTGGCTTGGACTTGTCAAGAACTTGTGGGACGGGAACGCTATCGATATTCATACGAAACATCAGACCCAGGCAGAACGGTTTCGTTACTTATGCTCCTGAACGCAAAACAACGTTGGCGAAAGCCTTCCGTTTTTCCCTTCAAACCAAAAGAATAGAAAGTGTCTATGCTGTCTAACTGTCGAAGCCAATCTCGCTCTTTTAAAAACATCGCCGTATCCGCTTACAGCTCCGCGATACCGACGTGGACGACGGTTAACGACACGTGACAGCGCAGTCGCAACGGTGCCGTTCGGCGGTCGCTCGGTGGTTAAACGTCCGTGTTGCTGACCAGAAGGTTGTGTGTTCAAATCCCAGGACTATTCCGACAGCCCTTAATCCTCACACTTGGAACGTACTCGCGCGTCTTCTTCCTGGCCAAATTTGAACAGTTCCAGACTATTAGATTTTAGTATGTTCTGACTATTAACTTGAGTAGGTTCTGGATTGTGCGTTATTGTGTGGATTTTTACCTGCATGTGTGTTTTTATTTCCATTATCTGGTTCGTGTAGCCTTAACAACCGTCTCTCTCTCTCTCTCGCTCTCTCTCTCGCTCTCTCTTTATTAATACAGAAGCATTTTTACATGTGGATGACCTCATATTTGGTCGAAAGTAACAAAAGACTTTCTGGAGTCTGAAAGCACCGTCTTCCAAATACACGAGCTCACGGAGGACCCCGATTGGCCGGAGTTGCTGTGATAGACACGGAAACCAGCGTAAGCCCCTCCCACTCAGAGACCATGGCCAGTTTTGCTCTCTTAGCCTCGTCTTGATTTGAACTTGCGATCTACAGATGATTTCTGTTATTCATTTGTTTTGTTTTGGGGTTTCCCCCCCCCCCACTATTGTCTTAAAAGGTGCCAATAATTTTGGACTTTTTTTTTTTTTTCCATTGTGCTTGTTTAACCTTCTGTGATCATTTCATTGAGTTGAATTGAGCGCTAATTTAGCTGTAATTACTTTCACACCAACGGGGATGAATTCTTTTGAATATGTTGGAAAGATACATCGTTGTTGTTCCCAGAATAGTCATGTTGTTCTTTTTAGTTACATTGCAAGACGTCCATGTTTTTTTTTTTCCTCTCGCTTGCTCCCTGAACTGCAACCTGATTGGCTGGGAGTTTAAAAAAACAAACAAACCCAAAGACACCAGTTGGCATTGTTCCGAAAAGTTTTTTTTTTAAAAATGGAAGCGTCTCCGCGACCGAAACAGACGTTTACGGCAATGTTTATAAACCGTGCACAGTTTAGTGAAAGGTTTCTGAGAACCTGATGCACACTTACAAAATAACGTTCAAATAACGTTCAAATAACATCCTCTGGTAGGGTTCATTAAGAACACTGCAGGAGGGAAGTTCACGGAGGTTAGAGGTCAGGCCGGTTGGTGTTAAACACACACACACACACACACACAAACGCACACAAACTGGTGGGCTACTGGGATGGACACATGGTTATGATTGAGTGGATTGAGGTGGCATCCTTTCATCTGAGAGCGAGTGCGTCTGAACCCTGACCTCTCGTTTTATCTGCGCATTTCTTCCTCATTGCTCATCTGCTTTTCTCCTTCCCTTCTCTCTCTCTCTCTCTCTCTCTCTCACACTTCATCCCATCTGCTTTGCATCTCGCAGCGAGTGAGAGAGATAACTGGATTTAGCTGTTTCTCTGGAATGTGCGATATGGATTGCGCCCACTGAATAATCAGAACCCATCGATTCGATGTCATAAGGACGGCGTACGCGAGGCTGAATCCACACAAACACAGAGGCTTCTGGTGCAGACGTCGGTTTGCGTCGAGGGGAAACGTACGGGCTGCTTGCCAGGGCGAAAAACGCGCAGAGATATTACGGCAGCAGGGCCGTCAGTCGCGGGTAAACCTGGCACTGTCGTCAGTCACCGAACCTTCCGTACTGAAATCCAACAGCGACGAGCCTATTAAGTCATAAACGTAGCGCTAAAACAGCGTGTGTTCATCATAACTGCGGGTCGTTCTTTATTCCTCTTATAATTCGCTAGATAGTGAATACAGAACAGCTGTTCTATTAAACGGAACGCCATACACGCTGCGTCCCGAAGTCTAGCCGGCCGTATGCCAGTGAAGGCTGTTTCATTTCGAAGGAACCTTTCAGTACAGCCAAGGAATTCAACATACCATACATCAGTTGTGCGTCTGCTCTTCCGTGGCCTATCAATCATTCTCGTCACCGAATTCAGAAATCGGAAGAACTTTGCGAAAAGTGACAAAAATGACAACTTTAAAAGCGTGACGAAAATGATTTTTAAAAAGTACATTCAATTTGTAGTTCCTAAAAGTAAAAATGTACCACTGGGCCCGGTTGTTCTCAATACCCCGCTTTGACTTCTGCCTTAAATCTGATACACGTTTGTGACACCTATTCGCCAAAAAAACAAACAAACAAAAAAACACAGTAAACAAGTAGAACTCGAAGACGAAGACATCTACGGGGATGCCTCCAGCGCCAACGAGTCTAGTCCTTTTTTTATTATTATTAACGTGCATGCCTTAAAATATACTCAAGACAGGAAGGAAGTTATTGAAGAAAAGCGATTTCAGACGTTTGACCTTGTTGTGACCTTGACCGTGTTAGAATCCGTTCAGGATGATAATTCAGTGAAAATCCTACAGACTTCCAACCACTCGTTTTTGAGATATCGCGCTAACGAGAATCTCGGATAGACGAGACAACGAGACGAGCCGAAAACGCCTAGCGGCGGAGGCACAACTAAGGTTCTCGTTTGACTCACCCTCGTACTGTTCTGTATGGGGTATGAAATTTACCAAAAAATGCACATCTAGACGGAAGAAACGATGTCCTGCTTTTGTTGCCTTCTTTGTAACCTCTAGGTATGTAGCTATCCCCTTTCACACAGCTAGCATGTGCTTTCTCTGAAACACATGAAGCCACTGCATGTTTTTGAACTGCTGCATCACAACCTTCTGATCTCCGTCCATCCATCCATCCATTTTCTGTACCGCTTATCCTACACATAGTCACAGGGAGCCTGGAGCCTATCCCAGGAACACTGGGCGTTAGGTGGGAAACTTCACCTTAGATGGGAGACCAGTTCATTGCATGGCACAACACACACACACACACACACATTCAGACGCTCAGTATCACCTAGGGCCACTTTAGAGTCTCCAATCCACCTACAGCATGTAGGAAACCGGAGGGAACCTACATGAACCTACATGGGGAGAACATGTCAAACTTCACACAGACTCACCTTTTGAAAAGTCCAGTAACACTAAACAAATGGAAATAAAATCAAGCGTGAGTGTGCTGGTTTTCCAACGGCGTGGCCATTTTCTTTAAACCCATCTTTCCTCAGGCTCACGCTCTTGGTGGCCTACAAAGAGGGAACCGAGTCTAAACCTATGTTTAGACTATCCAGGTAGCACTGAGGAATGGAAGGCGCCACCGAAGCAGTGTCCACCTTACAACTGGATCTACTGTACAATTACAATCAGCTTAATTAAAGCTCTGAGAACTAATTAAAGGGAAGTTTGTTATGGTGTTATTCTGAGAGGACGCAGAGCAGAGTCTAGAGCATTGGAGACCCACCTGAAGCTGCTTCTGGCTTCAAACGGAGGAGATCGAAGATTTCGAAGACGGATGAACCAGGCGACTGGAACAGGTTTTCGGTTGGTCATGTGAACAGTCAAGCAAGCGGTTCTTGGCTACATGTGTTTGAGCTGCCATGGCGAATTTTAGAAGTCTGACTTATTAACTACTAGACTAGACTACTGAGAACTTCTGATATCGGTGCCGCTTTCCAGATGTTTGCTGAACGGCGATCTACTACCTACTACCTAGCGAGCACATCTGCTCATGAGCGCTATTTACTCTATTCTGTATTCATGCGCTAACAGATGTCAGTAATTAGCTGTCATCACTCTGAATCACAGGGTAGAAGAAGGTCAGAAGGCCATCTTCCCACCCAGAGAGCCCAAATCTTACTCTCCCAGATTTGGACGTCTGGTGGTATCTTCAGGATTCAAACTTGTGGAATCATTTTTGCATAATAAAACCATCTACATTTTTTTTTTTTTTATAATAACTTACGCATTAAAGTCTTAATGATGCGTTATCATCTGATTCAGAAAACAAAATCAGCCAAGGAATGAGCATGCTAGGACAGTCTGCAAATGTTGTTGCGCTTATCACGGTGGTAACGTTGGTAAGGACGAGATTGTGGTTAGCTAAGACAGCTACAGTATCGGCGCTACGAGGGGACCCCACGCGGCCCGGCCCGGCCCGGCCCGGCCACCTGTGTCAAATGTACCTGAAATCTGATTGCGCTTACCAGTTTTTTGTATCCCGATTACAGATACGTAACACCGTGACATGTATTCCGTTCCTCCCCGAGCCTGCAAACGGCCGACTGGGTCGAAAACTTTTGCACCACCCCCGAGATCTGAAGCGCAAAAGAGATTAACCATCATATCTTTGGCTCGTAGATTCGAACGCTAGAACCGCAGCTTAAACGACTTAGATCTGACAATCCGGTCCATCTTATTCAACCGAGCAATGAAAACGAACCCGCAAGCATTCCTGAAATGTCTTCTTAAACCGAGACCACACTGTTCATGTTTGGCTCGTTCGGGTCCCGGTGGATCACGGCTGGAGGGACATGGAGAGGAAAAGTGGAGTTTTAACAGCACGTTAAGTGAAACGGCTCTCCGTTACGAGCCGGTGAATCCTACAGAGAGAAACGTGTTAAAGACCTGCTCCAAAAAGTCCGTTTCTCCCACTTTATCCTCCATGGCTAATGTGCTTCCAATGACTCCACTTCAATTCACCCCATCCCCCCCCCCATCCCCCCCATCCCCCCCAAGGTTCCCTCGTTCTCGTTCTGTTTTTCACATATAGACACCTCTCACACACCTCTCGCTCTCTCCCATGGCTTGTTTGGATAGGAGTATTGGTTTGGTGCTTTATTGTTTCCACTGATGGATGGTTCTTTCTTCTCAGCCACTGCTGGCAGAAGAGACACGTTTTCACACTAGATACATTTCCATCCATGATTTTTTTTCACCCAATATCCAAAAGACAGAAAATGCAACTTGTTATATATATAGATATATACGTATATATATATGCGCATGGTCCAAATTCAGTTCCAACACCGAAGAACGTGAATATATGAGTTTTCGTTTCTATATCTATATCTACATCGAGGTTGGTGATAAGTCAAAAAAAAAGAAAAAGGACGTAAAGACTTGTTATTGTACATTGCAAAGACATTTTGTTCTGAATATTTCAGATCTAATTCACCTCCAAACCACTCCAATGTTATATACACTATCATCCTGATTTTTATTTCTCCGTTATGTGTCGCTCCTCCGAATCCAACATGGCTGGCAGTGACACGTGTCTGTCGAAAGCTTCTACGCAAGACGTTTCAATTGGGTAAAAATAAATGTCGGAGTGTAACAAACATATGGTACGGAAGAAGACGCGGGTTAGCTAAGACAGCTAGCTGGTAGTCTCACGAGTAGCTAGTCAGCTCATAAACATGGCCAAAGAAAAAACACGGCTTTCTACAGGTAGCTTGTGAAGATCCGAGGAAGCTTAGCAACCTGTTAGCAACGCTCTTTGAAAAGAACTCGAAGGTTCTTTTGAGGAAGTCCACTATTGAGAAACATCTCCATGGAGAGTGAGGGAGAGACGGGAACGTCAATGATAACGTTTATTGCAAAAAACGACACAGGTAACCTTGGTGTTCTGGACAAGCAGCTATCATTCGCTCCTCATATACGGTACTGTAGCGAACAATGATCTTGTAGTGTAGCACCACTGCACAGTACAGAGGGTGCTAATTTTAGCATACCTGTAGTCCTCTGCAGTGGTTGTATTCTTGTTATTTGAACATTTAACATATTTGTTTGGTTAGATGGAGTGTTCTTTCGTAGTATAAGCTGCGATGGAGTGGCGTCACCTTTCAGTAAGCTTCGGCTCCACCGTGACCCTGACCAGGATAAAGCACTTACTAAAAGTGAGTGATTGTTAGTATAAGAATGTGTTGTTAGTTTATCTTTGCAGAGTGCGTAACACTGACACATTGTCTTGTGTTTGTTTTGTGTTTTTGTGAAGGTTGTAATTTGTTACATCTGCTTGTTTTTCCTGTGTTTGGCAGTTCTGTGGCTGACCACAATGCCTGTTGTTGTGCTGCAAGTGTGCATTGCCAATAAAAGCGCAAGTGTATTGTTTTCGTTGGTCAAACTTGTCCTCTGCAACTCCAACATCGGGAGGATCTGGACATTTTTATCCATCTCGGTTGCTTGTTCAGTCCCTTGTCAACTTGTCAAGACTGGACTACCGCACTTCATTTCCAGCAGGTCTTCCCATGCACAGCATCTGGCCCCTACAACTGATCCAGAATGCAGCTGGGTGACTTGCTTTTAACATCCCAGAGATTCCCAAATCACCTCATTGCTAAGCTACATCCATTGGTTTCATGTAATTGCCCGGGTCAGATTTAAATCCAGAAATGGACCTCCACCTACAGCACCTGAAGGCGCTGAACACACCTTGCTATACTGTACACCACGCTCCCTTGGAGCTTCTCAAGCACGTCTCGATTGGACCCACCATTTCTCATGATACAAGGAAGACTTCCACCAAAACTCGTCCCAATGTGGTGGACGGTCCTCAAATAAAGACTAAAGACCTTCCTCTCCATTAGTACAACACTGTTTAAAGACTGTCTCACATGATTTTAGCTTGATGGTATAGTTCCTGACGTTTCTGCACTAGCATGAAGTCTCTCAGGATAAAGCCGTCTGCCAAAACCTTCTGCTATCTGTTATCTTTCTAATATCTTTCCATTTTCTAGCTAAAATCTTTGGATCAATGTCACTCCTGACCTCCACACACTTCTAAAGAGCCCCATCCCTTCCTGTGTGCGTAGGAGGGAGCGACCGGTAAAGCCATTACTGGGGGAAAAAGTGCTCACATATGGATGGATGGATTTCTCTGCGCTCATGCTTGTCTCAGGAGCGGCTGTTGGGGTCATGACCTCTTGCTCAACACGTCATGCTTATTGCCGGAGGGGTGAAGTACATGGCTGTATGACCTTAAAGGAATACTTTACCAGAAATGACCACAGAACGGTAGCAGGGGGGTGTCGGTCTCCCCGCTAGGTTTTCTTTGTAAGGTTGAATGACACTTTTTATCCATTTTTAGTTGTAATTAATGCTGTGAAACATCCACGAAACAAGTTCTCGCTTACGTTATAGCAGCTTTAAACAGGCGTTCCCTTGCCAGTTTCCTTTTCTCTCACTTGAAGTTATCTTATGTTACCTTGGGGGGAAAAAACTAACTTAAAAGAAAAAGCTCTGACTGTACTGACACTGGAGACTCCTTCCAAAACTGCTAAATAAACGTCTCCTTACGGAAAACTTCCATATATCAACGATTAACGTAAAAATTTTTTCGTTTGTTTATTAAGTGTCTGCAATACAAGTATACAAGAATGACTTACTCACTTATTGCTACAAAAACAACCACGCATTAGAATTTTTTTTACACCCAAGAATTTGACGTAGATTTTATTTTAGCCATTTTAGCTTTAGTTCGCTGGGATTGCACAGACACACTGCATTTTAACGAGTATTATATAAGGAGTAGAATATATGTAAACAAAACTGGAAAACTGAGATGGTAGTGAATGAGCACACCTTTCACATCCTCTCGCTTTCGCACCCATACACCCCCCACCCACCCCACCCCACCCTCCCGGGTTTTGCGTTTAGGTCGACTGCAGGTCAGCGACGCTGTTTAAACAGACAGCACCAGCTGATACTGACAGCTTGCTTTGCTCTTCAGGCATGAAGATACCGTAAAGAGTGCAGATGCTGTTTTGTGTGCGCTGGTGCTCAGGGCGGTAAATCTGTCTCTATAAAGGACAGAGGTGAGGAAGTCTTAGAGCTGAGAACATGGCCGTTAAACTCGACTCACGCTGTGTCTGATCTCAGAGAAGAAACGGCTTGTTACAAAACAGCACTCCTTTATTCAATACGTACTGTACATTCACTGCGGACAGCTGTACACCTGCTCATTCATGCAAAGGATGAATTCCGTGGTAACGCAAATATCCACTTTGGCATGACCACATTCAAAGCCAGGGGGGTGCAAACTTTTGAGCAGGATGACCAGTTTAAATTATTTTGTTTTGCCCTTCCGAAGTGACATAAGATACTTACATCTCTCCCAGAAGACAAAATAATAACAATTTACACCGCTCATCCTGTGCAAAAGTTTACACCCCCCTGGGTCTTAATGTATCGTGTCGCCTTCTTGAGCATCGGTGAACGCTTGCACCTTTTGTAATAGTCGTGTACGAGTCCCTCGGTCGTCCTCGGTGTGAAAAGACGGATCTCAACATCATACGCTGTTGGAAAGGGCTCAAATATGCAGAAGATGCTGGAAAAGTAAAGAATGTGCAGGGCCTGGAGGATTTATTCTGAAGAACAGTGGGCAGTTTAACTGCTCAGGGCAAACAAGGGACTCGAATCATAAACACATCATGTCATGGATCATCCAGGTAAAGACACACATCTGTTAAGTATGTAAACATCTGTTATGTGAAATAGTTTATTCAGGACAGAACTCAATAAACAACAACATGGGATTTTTATGATCTGTCTTATTTTGTTAACAGTTTTAAGATTTAGCAGATTCTGCAAGGGGTATACAAACTTTTGGGCACAACTGTATGTAAACTTATGAGCTCAACTGTTTACCGCATGTGTGTGTGTGTGTGTGTGTGTGTGTGTGTGTGTGTGTCCCATCCGGAATGTATCCCTGTCTCACTCCCACTAGTGTTACTAGTATAGGGTCAGGATTCTGAAAAAAGTGACCACTAAAGATGAACGAATGTCGGGTAAAAAAGAAAAAAAATTCATGGCCTGAAAGGTTCTCAATTTGAAATGGTTCTTGTAAAGAACCTTTTCTGGGATGTTTATTTTTTAGGAGAGATG
>NC_071259.1:31329719-31422219 GCF_023375685.1 Ictalurus furcatus | reverse complement strand
TTATAAGGATGTATTCCCTCTCAGCGCTTAGATGGTTTGCTCATTTTAAAGTGGAACAAACTGTTATAAATGTTTAATATTTACTAGCTGCGTGATAAGTAAGGAAGAAGAAAAAAACACTTTAGGTCATGCTGTTACAGAAAGATAATCGCCTTAGACACAACAGTGATCGAGGTAGTTCCTGTTATCACAGCTATAAACATATGTTAAGTTACAGCAGATATAAACAGTCGTTCCCTCGGCAACCAAGTTCAAAAATGAGGGGGGGGGGGTAAACTTTTGAGCAGGATGACCAGTTTAAATTATTAGTTTTGCCCTTCGGAAGCTACATAAGATATTTACTATTTACATGTTTCCCCGAAGACAAAATAATAACAATTTACTCAATTTAATCATCCTGTGCAAAAGTTTACACCCCCCTGGCTCTTAATGTATCGTGTTGCCTTCTTGAGGATCAGTGAACGTCTGCACCTTTTGTAATAGCCATGTACGAGACACGAGAACCGAGTTAGTTCCTGTTATCACAGCCATAAACATATGTTAAGTTATAGCAGATATAAACAGTCGTTCCCTCAGCAACGACGTTAAAAAATGAGGCTTGTTTCCGAAAAACCCCAAAAAGCATAAACTCCTCTGTCCTCTTCTGTCGGAAAACTTCAAGCTACAGTTTTACCTCTGACTGTTACAAAGCGCTGACACTGGAGACTCCTTCCGTAAACGATAAATAAACATCTCCGGACAGAAAACTCCACCATATCGATGATTATACGTGTTTTTTGTTTAAATCTCTGTAATAGACAATACAAGTGCCTGTGAATGAGTCGTTACTATAGAAACAATCATTAAACAATAGTGCATTCATATAAACCTATACTGTCGAATTTTAATCAGCACCTTCTGACCAATCAGATTGAATGGAATTATCCTGTGATATAATTCTGTTTAAATAAACAAATTTATAAACAACAGAGACAACACTGGGCATCTTAGGGTTAGCCAGGGGGGTGTAAACTTTTGAGCAGGAGGACCAGTTTAAATTATTTCTTGTTTTGCCCTTCAGAAGCTACATAAGATATTCACGTGTTTCCCAGAAGACAAAATAATAACAATTTACAATAACAATCATCCTGTGCAAAAGTTTACACGCCCTACCTATCTTTTACCCAACCAACCTGATTTTTATTTATTTTATTTTTTTTTAGTTCTCATGCAATTTTGAATTCTCTTACGCTTCTAAGCGCCTTTCTCACTGTCTTTATTCTTCACCAAGAAATCTATCTCTTCTAGCTTTTTTTTCTTTCTTTCTTTTTTTTTTTTTTTAAAGTGGATGTTATGTAATGTAATAGGCATCACTGTCTCCCTCGGTAACCGGCTACCGTAGGACCATGACTGGAATCTTTAAACAAATTTGATTTCTCAACTCATTTGCCTTCTCTAAACGCTGCCATGTGTTTGATGTTACGTTTAAACGCTTTCAGCTCAGCGGTGGTAAGAGAGTTAACGAGAGTGAGGACGAGGCAGAGACGAAGGTACGGAAGGAGAGGGAAAGAAAGTTCATCAGAATCAGGCAGACAGTAAAAAGAATGTAAAGGAATTGATTGAGACGCAGGTCCTGTGCCAGTACTTCTTTAAACGCTGCCTTATTGGTTTCTCCTCTCCGTTTTTCCTTTTGGTAAAATCCAGCACTGTCTTTTGGAAGAATTCTGCTTCACAAAAACCCTGTCTTAGGTTAAAGAAAGAAAGAAAAAAAACACTAAAGTTGTGTAATATCTGGCTAATGGCTTTCCTTATTACAAACAATGTACTTTACAATATAAACTGCTCGTTACTGTAAGCCATGTTTGGACAGATTTGGTTTTACTTGGGCCGCTGGAAATATTTCCATCCTATATCCGCTCTGTGATTTTACTTCCGTCCAGATGTCCAGCATTAAAAAGCTTTCAGCAGTAGACTCGGCAAAGGTCTAATGCAGACGTTCTCAACCTTTTGTCACTAAAGCCCTATAGCAAGGTGGAGGAGCACAAGGTCTCTAACCTCCACCAGCTCCGTGATGTCGTCATGGAGGAGTGGAAGAGGACTGCAGTGGCAACCTGTGAAGCTCTGGTGAACTCCATGCCCAAGAGGGTTACGGCAGTGCTGGAAAATCATGCTGGCCACACAAAATATTGACACTGGGCCCAATTTGGACATTTTCACTTAGGGGTGTACTCACTTTTGTTGCCAGCGGTTTAGACATTAATGGCTGTGTGTTGAGTTATTTTGAGGGGACGGCAAATTTACACTGTTACACAAGCTGTACACTCGCTACTTTACATTGTAGCAAAGTGTCAATTCTTCAGTGTTGTCACATGACAAGATATCATCAAATATTTACAAACATGTGAGGGGTGTACTCACTTTTGTGAGATACTGTGTATATATATATAACCTAATCTATAATGTGTTTTTATAGATAGATTGATAGATAGATAGATTAGATATATAGAATGATAGATAGATAGATAGATTTTTGTTTTGCTTTTGTACTTTTAAAAAAAAATGATTTTTTTTTCTTTTTTTAGACTTTCACCTCGGGTACAGTTTGTTAGACGAGCGATCGTTGGGAGAAAGGAGCGAGGAGTCCGTATCTTCCCCGAATATCATTTCAGTCTGTTTTTTCTTCACAATCTAGCAAATAACAAACTGACTGGCACAGCTGCTAATACAAGGAGTCGTGAAATAACTCGAGACCGCACCTGGAACTCCACCTCCCTCTTATCAATCCTATAAACTCCGTATGAACTTCCTGTAAGTCCCTAAAACCTCCAGGCTGTATAATATCCACCCAGAACTCCAGTGGTTTCTAGAGTTTCGCCACCGTTTACAGCCCTACAATCTTTCTTTATAAACACTATCCGTTAAACATGACGATGGCAGAAATGCAAAGTGATTTATCTAGCCAAGTACTCCCTGTCTATACAGGTGATATAACTGCATTATTCTACTCAGATACCTTTGGAAAGTCTGCATGCCATCTTCATGGTCATCGGGTTTGTCCTGATTTGGTGGCAAATATGATCGTTTTGGGGGTTTTTTTCCAGCTTTAATTTTTGAGATAACGACGGGACAAGAACAGTTCGCGTCAGTTTGATGTTTTCATGTAGTACGCATTCAGTTCGCTGTGACATCACTGTAAATATGTGAGGGATAAAACACTCTGGAGGGCATGCCGCTATAGGAAAATAATCAACAGCAGGGTGCTAAGATGAGTGTATTATTTTCCTAACAACATGGCCCAAAGTGCCTCGCTTGAGGTTAATAAGACAGCTTGTCGTGTTACAGAGAAACCACGAAGCGTAAACTCCTCCGTGTCGGAAAAGTTGGAAAAGGTGTTGTACTTTATCAGTACAGAGAGAGAGAGAGACAGAGAGAGAGAGAGTCAGAGAGAGAGAGAGAGAGAGCGACAGAGAGAGAGAGAGAGCGACGGAGAGAGAGAGAGAGAGAGAGAGACAGAGAGCGACAGAGAGAGAGATGTCTGGATCCATTCAGTCACCATGGCTGATCAGGTTTTACATGCTACACTGATTTAAAGCTGTCAGGTTTTATATATTTTATATGCTTATATATCATGCATCCATGTGTGTGTGTGTGTGTGTGTGTGTGTGTGTGTGTGTGTGTGTGTGAGTGTGTGTGCATGAACATGCCCAGATATGACCACAGCACTCCATAGGAAGCAGTATGGATCATATTAACGCAGGGGGTCAGTCAGAGGTCAGCGGTGAACTCTCTTACAAGGCCAGATAAGCCGTCTGGAAGTGAGAAAGGTCGTGACCCTGGAGCTTTCCTAATAACCTGCACTAAATCTGTCTGGCGTTGAAGAGTTCACTCCTGTTTCGGTATAAGGAATACATCAGAAGCCTATCTCATCCTCTCAGGTAAAGGTAGATATGACAACATCAAAGGCAGTACCTGGAGATAACTAGCTGCGTGTGTGTGTGTGTGTGTGTGTGTGTGTGTGTGTGTGTTGAGGAATGTATATAAAAACACTTTCAATCTCAGATCTTGTCAAAACTCTGAGGAATTCCAAGAACATTTTACATATATATATATATATAAAATGTGTGTGTGTGTGTGTGTGTGTGTGTGTGTGTGTTTGTGTGCGTGTGTGTAATGGAGAGTCAGAAAGCACAGACGGTCTTTCATTAAATTGTTTTTAAGAATCGTAAATACATAATAAACTGTCAGTTTAATGCACTTGTTGGTTTCGGTTTCTTGACACGAATACAGAGAGAAGTAAATCATTTGTAAAATATTAATTAATTAATTAATTAATTATATGTTGGACTGATAATGGAAGCCCAAGCGGTTCACCAAAAAAAAAAAAAAAAAAAAATAGTTTTCACGATTTTTTTTTTTTTTTTTTTTTTTTTAAATGTTACAACTTTTTATAAACGTTCACTAAAAAAAAGAAAAATTCATGCGCCACACGGACGGGGTTTTAAAATTGCGTGTAACTGCTGATACGGTGGAGTTTTCTGTAAAGAGATGTTTTATGAATGTTTAAGGAAGGAGTCTCCAGAGTCAGCGCCTTGGAAAGTTTTCCGATCCCTTCAGGACCGAGGTTTCTTGGTAACACGACACACTGCGTACGAAGGAATGACTGTTTATAGCTGCGATAACGTAAGTGAGAACAGGAACGAACTTTTTTTTTTCCTGGGACGTTCCACGGCATTGAATGCGATTATAAACAGATTTTTTTTATTTTTTTTTTAAAGTACGGTGATCTTTGAACAGGAGATTGGAAAATAATCAACGTCAGGGTGATAACCGTAACTCCGCTGCATCGCTATAGCGATATCTATAACATCACCCATGCTTCTGTCTCTAATTCTGTTGATTGTTGAGGTCAGAGAGGGGTTTTGTTCTCTCTGAGACGAGGCTGTTAAAGCTCAGCCGAAGTGTCAGTTCCAGCCCGTACAGGAATGCAGGAAATAGGAGCCGGCTAAAGGGGAAAACCGAGGTTCGTTACTTGGCACTGGGAAACCCGCTGTGTGGAAATACACTTTGCCGCTCACGTTACCAGCCGCCTCAGACGGCCGGCGCTCCGTCACGATCCACCTCGACGTGCAGAATTCATTAGTGCAGGCTCAGCGAGGACGAGACGATACGGGTCGGGTCGTTATGAACTCGAGGCGATTCACCTGCTGATTAATCAACTTGTTGGCTTTTGGGGCAAAAAAAAATAAAAAAAAAATACACATCTGGATAGCATGCTTCGTTTTAAAAGGGAAATCTTTCGAGCTATGTATTAAAAGAGACAGCTGTGAGTTCAGCAGAAGCATTTGGAGCCATGTAAAAGATGTAGCACTGGAATGCTAACTGAAGCTGATCTGTTTTCCTCCATGAACCTGAATCTGTTTCTTTGATGTACAATGATATTTCTGTAACGTGCGGTGAGTGAAGGCAGGACTCAACGTGCGCTTAATTAGGGCGGATCCTAGTCAAAGTCCATAGCGGGTTTCGATACACAGGCCGACGGCAACAAATCAAAACAAAGAACGGCGGGACCGCTCGTAATCGTAAGATGGGGGAAACAGGCGAGAGTCGAGACCGGGAAGACCATAACGAGGCAATAAATTCACAGGAAGACTTGAGAAAAAGAAACAGAAGAGGACAAACAGACAAAGTAATCAAGGACTAAACACAGAACAGGTGAACACGATAGGGCAACAAATCAGTGATGGAACAGGAACAGTTTCGATTTCTGTCTAAAACACAAACAATGGCCCATGGAAATCTAAACAAAACACAGACGATGTGGATTCAGAACAAAACGACCCTGGGAAAACTGGGAATTTGTTACAGATTCACTTAAAATAGAATTTATTAAGTAAGGAATACGAAACATCAGGGCGTGTCGTCATACATACGTGTCAACAAATGTGAACTTGGAACTGACTTCACTTTCAAACTTGGTGCGTTTGAGCCACAAAGTCGGAAAAACATGGACGCCTCCATGGAATGACGTGTTTAGCTAGCGACAACGTAGCCGGCTAACATTAGTGATCATGCGTTTATGATGCATTTACGTCCTCGGGTCAGTCTTACTTAATAGATTTAACCGACCGACAATTGTGTCTAAATACTGATACGAATTCGTTTAAAGCAGTGGAGCGATATTTTATTTATCGGTCCACGGTGAGAGCGGCCATGTTTGATTCGACGCTACGCGGTAGACGCCGAACTCGGGGTTGAGGAGACCTTACCGGCTTTCCGATGAGGAATTCCGAGTTGAGCTGATTTCTTTGGACTTCCTAGTCGGAGGTTCGGAATTACGAGCTTTAGTTGAACGCAGCATTAGCACCATAGCCTTGCTTAGCTCAGCTCACTTAGCACCATAGTCATCGACAGGTCCGCTTGTTTGGTTAGCACCACAGTCATTAGCTTAGCTTAACTTTCATAAGCTTTCATAAGCAGGCTTGTTTAATAAGCACAAATGTGCAATGATGTCTAAAATATCCTGGGGGGAAAATTCACCACTTTGCTAGAAATGTTTATTTTTTTTTTTATTGCTCATCATCATCATTTATCTGTTATGACCTTATGACCTTCTGTTCACTTTGTCTCACGCACACACACATATATTTAGCCATGCTGTTAGCATCTGTCTCTGTAACTAACACATTGGAGCTTCCACACATCACGTAGCCCATCTGACTGTAGTTAAAGACTCTATGTGTCCTAGCCAGCCATTTTAGCTTCCACCAGGTCTCCTGTAATGTCCGGCCCACGAGTGTTTAACTCATTCTGGATACCAGACGGCAATTAAGAGCCAATTAAGTCATTAAGGCAGCTCTCGACTCGCCTCGTGCACGACGACAGATCGGCCGATAACAACTTCCTGCCACGTCCTCCGAGATACTTCTCAGAGATATATTTAAATCTCGAGCTTGCGCACATGTCCATCATTCTGCACCGCATCTAAAGGAATAGTTTGGCGGAGGGAGAAAAAAAAAAATGTACGCAATTTTCCACTTACTGCTAAATCGGCCGAACAAACCGTCACAGCTTGACTGCTAATGTAAAAGAATCCAAAGATAACATCAGCACCTCGGGCTACACCGAGCGACGGATTAGCTGAAGCCCCTTCACACTCTCACGGACGACTTTCACCACAGGGTCCGTGTGTAGAGCTGGTAGTCTGAGGACTGTGAAAGGACTGCACTGTAGGAATGTCATCGCACAGCGCACAGCGCCGGAGGTCAGGAACATCGTCTGTGACTCACGAGGTCATGGGTTCAATCCGAAATCTGATGGCTGATAATGTACTGCTAATTCAGGGCCCTTAACCCCAAGATTATTGCTTTCGGGGGATTTTCCGTCGGGGGAATTTGGCGTAATTGGAAAATAGGCACGCTTTCGTAACCTTTTTACGTCTGGATCCGCCTCTATCTACGGGCTCGAAAAACCCGTTTCTTGACAACCAGGACATAGATAGTGCAAAGTTCATGCGTGTGCGTATGTATGAACGTATACGAAGGTATATCTAAAACCAATAATGTTATGTATGATATATTTTTAGAAGTTTCTTACACACGTGTCTAAAATGTGGACGAAAAAAATCCAATATGTGATAAAGTTGTTTCCATCCATCTATCCGTTTTCTGTACCGCTCATCCTACACAGGAAGTCCTCATGTCTGTGGTACCTTCTGGCTCGCCCTTTAGTTATGCTGTCATAGCTAGTCTTGCTCCGGAGTCCCTGCTTGCACTCACGCTAACTACGCTGTCTTTAAACATTATGGGACAATTACTATATCTAATAACCTCTCCCTCTCTTTCCGTCTCTCGCCCTCTCTCTTTCAGTCAAGCTACACATGATACTCCTGCCATACCAGTGAGCCTGACCACTTCTGCTCTCCAGACCTGCCTGATCCATCCTGATGCCCTGCCACCCAGATGAGGACGGGTTCCCTTTTGAGTCCAGTTCCTCTCGAGGTTCCTTCCTCATATCGTCTCAGGGAGTTTTTTCCTCGCCACCGCCGCCTCTGGCTCGCTCGTTAGGGACAAGTTCGTAAATTAAAAATGTATACTCTGAATTGATATATTTCTGTAAAGCTGCTTTGGGACAACGTCCACTGTTAAAAGCGCTATACAAATAAATCTGAACTGAATTACTGAAGCAAATTCCTTGTACGCTTGTCATATCGCATACTCGGCCATAAAGTGGTTCTGATTCGGGAATGTCCAAGATAGCAATCCAGCGCTCTGGGCAAGCAACATCCCTGAGAAGAAGCCGCGTACGAGTGAAGAGTAAGCTAGAGATGGCTTTGTTTGCAGGCGCAGATCAATGTAGAGCTTATGAAAATGGCAGCCGTGTTGGACGTAGCTTTCTTAAATTTAGATTTAAGCTTCTATAAACAAATAAAATCACGAAGTACATGAACTGACTCCAACTTCTTCCCATAGCATGTTATTCAGTATGTTGTATATCCTATAGTATAACTGTAGCATCGTATGGCAAAATAAACTCAGGCCGGTGCTAATCTAGATCAGAGGAAGCTGGTAGCTGGATAACAGGAGCATAGCGGTTATCTTGCCAAGAACAGTGAGGTGGCTGCTTTTTTTTTTCCCCCGCTGTTGCTCCGCCGTTGCTCAGTCCATTACGATGCAGCTCTGGAATGTAAATATTTACATGTATGGGAAGGTCAGACGCGCTTTAATTGCTTCATTTAAACACGCGCTATTTACAAGAGATCCAACCAGACAAGCACAGAGTGAAGCGGGACACTGGGCCGACGTGCCTCTGTCCTCGCAGGAAGGTCCTTGGCTCGGAATGTATGTGAATATTTCGGCTAATCCAGTCTGGAGGACGCCGTCCAAGAACCATCAGCACGCAGAGCTCAGAGGGGCTTCGTTAGATAAAGACGGAGTATGACCGAATGGAAACAAACAACGGTGCCATGTACTGTACAGTATGTAACTCCACGACTCAACGGTCAGGTCCATTCAAATTGACACCGATTAGTGGAAATGCTACGCTAAAAGGGATGAAGTGCTGTACAAGGTTTAGTATGCTAGCAGTAAGACAAAAAAAAAAGGACAGTTAAGAGTTGAACTTTTTCTTAATGGGAAACACTCTGGAGAGAGTTCTCCAAGAGAACAGACTTGGGTGAGAAGGACAACACGCTCTCTCCCTGTCAATCAGGGACACTAAGCACTGGCTTCTATGAGCTCATGTATACTGAAGTCTGAAAAGGTGTTTCGGAGGTCCTAGCTCTCGTCTGTTGTGTGATAGAGAAAAGGTAGGAAATGGCAAACGGTCAAATTTGGGGGGAAGAAGTTGCGGTGTCTTGGGGAGAGAACCAAGCTTTAAGATTCCAAGTGGTGGTTCCTATAGGGGATGAGCATGAGGAACATTGTCATTTCCACGCAGTGGTGTTCAATCTGAGATGTTTCTGTGTTATGAAATTCCCAGCAATTGATGATCAAGTACACAATGAAAGTTCTAAAATATATATATATATATATATATATATAGTGAAAAGTATGACAACCCTAATTTTAAGATCCCAGTGTGCAGTAGATCAGGACAATTTCGAGACATCTCAGAGGTCTCGGCTCAGAGGTCTTCATCCACTCTTAATGGGCACAGAAGACCTGAGACCAACTCTTTAGACTTCAGGATTGAAGCAGTGAGATTGTTGTTCAGTATTTATAACTAGCTATAAAAAGGTCACTGACTAGCATGATCTTGGCTGGATATTACAGGGATTCCTTAGCCGTGTAAAATGGGGGATTTATGAATAGATGAAGAGATTTCTACGAGAGAGAGAGAGAGAGAGAGAGAGAGATTCCCACTGTGCCAGACTGCAAAGCGCCTCAATCACCCATAGAGACTCCCATCCCCTTGAGGTCGCCTTTGACATCTGCAAGGTTGTAGCCTTTGACCCTAGTCTAGAACACGGCATCAATCACATGGGTGTTTTTGGTCTACATTCAAACTTTATGCATATATGGGTTGTACTCTAGATGCTTGTACATTTGGTGCACACTTCCGCACTTTGCTAGCATCATGTTCCGATTAGAAGGCAGCTAGCTTGCTAGGTAGGCCGCATTTTTGGCCTGCTCTCAATATAAAAGCTATTTCTTACATTTTAAGGCAGCATCCCATGTATCATCCTGGGTGTAGAAAATTTCTCAATTCTTGTAAATGAAAAATGTCAGACGAAACTAAGGCGTTGTTTACAAATTGAAGCATTTGAAAGCTAGCTGGGTCATATTTGCCTTCATGTTTGTGTTTCTGGATGTCAGAAGACCCCCCGTGGTCAAAACGAACTAGCCGATGTAATGAAACATCACAGCTTATGTACAGCAGCTGGCTTTTCCAGCTAACTGGCTAATCACTTAGGCTAGCCTGCTAGTTAGCTATATTTATTTCACAAATCAGAAGTCGTGTTCTGCACCAAGAAAATAGATGCCACTGAACAAGCCACACCGACGAGCTACGAACTACAAGGGACACAAGCACCTTGCTAGTTGCTAGTGTGAACATTGGGTTTCTTTTGGCGTTACTGTGTTGCTAAACTGATTCAGCTAACCTGCTTTCTAGTACACAGTCCTGGGGATAAGTTTTCGGGTCTCCTGCCTTACAGACAGACCGGCTTCCTGCGGATTTTTCCACTTTCCCTCGGGCGTTTGTGTGTTGTGTGTTTTAAGCGAGAGTTTTAGCTAGCAGTCCGGCCCTGCTGTCTGTGCCTGTCTGCCTGGGCGGCTCCGGAGATGAACCATGCGCGCTCCTCGGCCTTCTCCAACCCACCTGAGAGCTTTCGGGCCAGACACGAGTCTTTACCAGACCCAGAATCAAATACACACCCCATCATATCCGGCATCCCGACGTCCCATGAGTGGCAGGGTGCTCTGTGAAGATGGGTTCTGCTTTTCTGTAACATTCCTGAGCATTCTTCCTCCCAGCTTCTAGAGCTGTTGGCCATGTTATATGGGGAAGGTTTTGAGGAGAGGGAGAGAACCTAAGAGTAAAGATTGAAGGCAGCGTGGATTTGAGAGACAAAAGTGAGAGGAGGTAAAAGAGAGACGAGAGAAGGTGTTACCGGAGAAAGAAAGAGAAAGAACCAGGAAGAAGAGGTGTCTTTTCACTGCAGGAAGTTCTCAAGGAACTGAAGGACTTTTTCCTTCAGGTGACTTTTTCTCCCATCACCTCAACAAGGACTTTTCTAGTGTTACGTTCGTCTAAAAATTTGCAACTCTAAATATCCGACCGAAGAACGCCCCCCCCCAAAAAAATTCCTGTTTGAGAAGTCAGGAAGGTCTCATTAACCCTGAGGTCAGCATGTGACGTCAGATCAACATGGCAGCAGATCAAAGTAGCACTTTTTCAATCAAACACTTCATGGACCATGGTTCCAGGAACCTTTTCATGACCAGCGCCAGGTTCGTTTTCTTATTTTTTTCAGACCAGGAACTATTAGGGGTGGAGCTTCTCGCACTCGACATTGCATATCGGTCAAAGGTGAACTTTTTCCACGGACTTTTATTTTATTTTATTTTTATTTAAATGTGTTTAGCTAACTGTTTAGCTGTGTTTTAGGTCTGTGGTTGTATAACCGGTGAACTTCACGGATTGGCCGGGAAATCAGCCTCAGTCCACTGGCTAAAAACGGTCAAAAATGAACTCCTGAACATTTTCACCTTGCTATTAAGATTCCATTCAACATACTTATAGGAACTTATCAAATAACTCTGACAATGTTGTGATGCCTATCACTTTAATAGAATAAAACGTAGTGATGCTTCACAGATCCTATTTTGTGAACCGCAGGCTTAGAGAATGAGTAAACCAAATCACTGTGAAGATCACGAGTGTGTTTGCCATTTCTGTGGCGCTCCTTTGTTATGTAATCGATAGCCTGGTTTATTCTTGTGAATTTCCAGCCTTCTGACCGCTCGACTGTGTGTTTTCGAGCCCGAAAACGCAGGAGAGCTCTATCGCCTGTGTCCGACAAGTGCTTCTGGGATACGGCTTACTCGGTTACGCGGACAAAGCAAACACAGGAAACTCGATCCGAAGTGCAAATAAGCAGTGGCGTTGTGTATTTTCGAATGTCTCGCTCTGGACCGCGTTTGGATGTTTGTGTTTGTGAATAAATCTCTCATCCTGCTGCCGTCCTCGGCGTTATGGTTAACCGTGTACGGTTTGAAGGAGAAACGGTTCGTCTGCTGCCAGAGACGGCTCGAGTCGAGACTCAGAACGTACTGACAGTACAGGACGTAGGTAAAAGTCTGGGTAACGGGTCCGAATCTTACTCGGTGTAAAGAAGGGAGGCAGAAATCGACGGGTGTGACGGTCAAAGAGTATCAAAAATCTAAACGTACGCAAGTATTCAAGCGTCAACGTTGAGTTTTCTTTCACCATCCTGAAACGCTGCACTCGTTCAACAATAAAAACAGACTAATTTCCCCATCTATCCATCTACCTCAGCGAAATATACCAGCGCTGCGGCTCAAACCGCATGCTTATGTACTGTTCTAGGCTGTTACTGAATATTAACACTAACCGGGTTTCATGTTACAGTTAGTGTTTGAATTTCAGCTCAGATGGAATAAACAGTTTAATATGGAAGTATTTTGATTAAATGACACTGCAAGAATTGTGTACATCTGTTAAAACTAAATGAACAAATATATATATATATATATATATATAATATATCCATCCATCCATCTTCTATACCGCGTTATCCTCTTCAGGGTCACGGGGGAACCTGGAGCCTATCCCAGGGAGCATCGGGCACAAGGCGGCGGGGTACACCCTGGACAGGGTGCCAATCCATCGCAGGGTACAATCACATACACACTCACACACCCGTTCGTACACTACGGACGCTTTGGACACGCCAATCAGCGTACCATGCATGTCTTTGGACTGGGGGAGGAAACCGGAGTACCCGGAGGAAACCCCCGCAGCACGGGGAGAACATGCGAGCTCCGCACACACAGGGTGAATGTTGGTAGAAACGTTGCTCGTGTAGTGAGGTGGAAAATTTAAAAAAAAAAACGGTCCAGGAAACAGAAGAGACGAGAGGAGATGAAGAAAGGAAGTCCGCCCGTCTGACCTAGACGTTCTTTCTGTTCGGGTCGACGTTCGTGCCAGATTTGACGAAAGCCTAAGTGTTCGGTTTTATTAGGACTCAGTAACACACCAGCCGTTCCCAGTGTGTGGAGCCGTTCCCAATTCAGATCTCCCCGACTCGAGGCATTTATGTCTTACATTAATTCTTCATGTCCCTCCTTAAGTCGATCACACGTTCAGACTTCAGCCAGGACGCTGTTCGATTGAACGTCCGCCCCCGGTCCCCCCCCCCACCTCAAGTTCAAGCTCGTCACACTCATTTTAAAACCGTCCTTTTCCATTTCATGCTCTTTTAGTTCTTCTGGGACTACATCTATGCGGAGACCCACAGGAAGTCCACATGTTCGAAAGGCCCCTGATTGGAGCCGTGATCAAAAAGAGCTCGGCGGTTAAGCTCTTGCCAGAAACTTCCTCGCTGGCTGACGCAGAACATCCATTACAATGACATCCGATACGCTTTATGCACAGTTTAGAAGTAATTGGAATTGACTCCTGAAAGGTGTAGGAGGCATGAAATTCCCTAAACGGCATGCTGCGAATGTACAAACTACAAAATTCCTACAATCGCACTCGGGCTACGTGTTTATTCTGCTTATCGTTACCGCGTGCAGAAATTTGACACGGCTAGACAGGCCGAGCAGTTTTATATTTTCTGTCCTTTTGTCCTGTCTTTTTGAAAAAAAAAGTTTGGTTTTTTTTTTTGTTTGTTTTTCCTGAAAACGACTATCCGAAGGATTCGGTTTAAAACGTATCGTCGGCTTTTCGGAAAGTCGGTCAGAGTCAGGAGAGAAAACCTAAAGATGTGGCATCTTGTAAATGATTGCGGAATAATAGAGAACAGTAAGGATATCGTGCGTTAAAAAAAAAAAAAAAAAAAGAAAAAAAAAAGGACCCGATCCCATGAAAGACAGAAGGCAATCTGTTTGGAGTTAAGACGCTGTAAGGAAAGGGATGAATGCTAAACCCGTCCCTATCTCCAAACGTTGGGACTATTATTAAGCATCGAAACAAAGACGTATGAGGAAACTGGATACGAACGCGTAAAGGTTTTAATAAAAAAATAAATAAAATCAGCATAATGATACAGAACTGCGAAAACGCACATGAGGTAACTATTTAAGCGAGAAGCACCGAACACGAGACGCAAAGAAAAAACGGCCCGAGAAACATGAGACGAGAAGCGAAAACACGCAATGACAGAGAACGCAAACCGGAAATATATACACAGGGTGATGAAGTAATAAGAAGAGACATGTGACCCAAATAACAGACTGAACTAACAAAAAACAGTGACCTGACAGAGGAGGAGAAAGTTAAATTAAATTACTTTTTTTTAAAATAAAAAAAAACCAAAAAAAACGACAAAAGCATGTGAAAACAAGCAATGCTCGCCATTATGGGAACACAGTAACTTTCCATCTACGCTGGGAAACTCGTGCGCGTCAATAGAGCTCTCCGTAGAGTACAGCTCAATGACTGGCCTTCCTGAGACCCTGTTTCTATCTAAGGGGCTTTTCAGCCATGTTCAACTCATCAGCAGTGTCTGAAAACGAGTCTGGACCAGCCTCTTGGAGCCGGAATGACTAACCTAGCTGAGATATTGATGCGCAACCCGTGGCTCTGAAAGCACTGTTTCGCACGCTCGACTAGTCTCTACCACAACCCCTACTGTGCAAATTCATTCGATTCGGCTTATTTGGATTTTCATGACATTTTCTTGTGCCGGATTTGTGTTGTGATCGCTACGAATGCGTTCAGGTTCAAATCGCGGGCCTTGTCTGGCAGGATCTTTAGAATTGACCGTGGTCGTAATCAAGAGAAAGATAAGCCATGATCCCAAAACAACAGGAAATAATCCGTCCATCCATCCATCCATCCATCCATCTTCCGTACCACTTATCCTACACGGGGTGGTGGGAGAGACTGGAGCCTAACTCAGGGAGGACACCCTGGACAACCCATCGCAGGGCACAATCGGTGTGAAGGGCATTCATACACTACGGACAATTTGGGAATGCCGATCGGCCTACAGCGCATGTCTTTGGCCTGGGGGAGGAAATCGGAGTACCCGGAGGAAACCCCTAAAGCACGGGGAGAACATGCAAGCTCTACACGCACGCAAGGCGGAGGCGGGATTGGAACAACCAACATCTGGAGGTGCGAGGCAAACACGCCAAGCGCTAAGCCACTGTGCCCCCAATAAGAAATAATAATAATAATAATAATAATAATAATAACGTCACGTCCGACTCCACCACCAATTCAGGAGCCATCGCTCCTCCAATCCTTCTTCTGATTAAAATGAGCACACCTGTTTCCTCTGTATTCCATGAGCTCGTTTTTCCCACGCAATCTTCCGACTTTCTTTTGATTGCAGTTCCGAGCATTGTTTCTGTCTGTTTTCTCCACTTTAGATTTCAGCCTCCTACACTGCCCTGTTTGCTCGTGTTTTGACCTTCGCCTGTACCGATTACGACGCTGCAAGACGATTCAGATTTTTGTGACATCACCACCACCAGCCGGCACTCCAATCAGTCCAGACGTGACATGGATCAGGCTCACCTCGTTATGAATTTCACCCGTTTCCTCAACGCCGAGCATTTCTTCTTCTTTCGAGTTTGTTTGTCTGATGGGTCGAGCCACGCCTGCATCCCGTTTGTGAGTTTAATAACACCGAGGATTCGGATTTATTAATAAAGAAGCTCGCGATCACATCCACCCGCTTGTGGCACCCGTGAGGCGTGTTGACAGATATCACTTACCACCTCTCCTGGCTCTCATGACTCTCTTAACACCACGGTATGAATAAATAGAGTGTTAACTTTCGACTATTCGCAGGGACACATCTGAAAGCTGGAATTTCATCCACACTCGAGTTCATCAGAGTTCATCCGGATAAGCGAGACAAATAAAATGTGCTTAAAAAACAAACCTTTCTCACACTGGGTCTGGGAACGGGACGGGCGCTCCGACCTCGTCGGGGAAGAAGCCGTCATCCGGTGCGTGGCGTACATTTCCCACGATTCCTCACCGCACTCCTTTGACAGCGTAGTTAGGAGAATGAAAAGTGAGAATCTGTTCGGCTCATGTGACGTCTCTCAAATTAGCGCCGGAGTCTCGCGGCCTTGCAGGTTCGGTTGCAGCGAGTCGGTGTGTTAGCCCGTCTGGGAGTGTGTGTGTGTGTGTGTGTGTGTGTGTGTGAGTGTCACCTAGCGAAGAGGTTATACTCCAGGAGCTGTAACAGACCGACAGAGGGTACGTTATGACACCAAATGAGGTCAGTTTTATATCTGACCTCACTTTGGTGCTTTTTATATCGGCTGAGAAATGAAAGGCAGATAGTCTCCACGCTTGTGTCATCACGTAATTAGGTTACGGGGTCCGTCTTTCAGTCCGTGGTCACGGGACACCGCGTAACACGATTCTTCCGAACTGCTCATCGTTCATCTCAACCCAGATCTATCAATCTATTCAACGGCGCAGCACTCTCCCAGAACTGCAGCACAATCAGACGTCTCCTTCGGTTTTGTCTCGCTCCTGTTTGTCAGTACATAATAAATATCACCTAATCCACAGCCGGGTCTGCTTGGACCGCCAATTTCCTCCAGGAGATACACACATGACTCAGTGCAATAAATCAAAACGCTGCCTCAGATGCGTCCTACTCGACAAGCAGATGGTGATGTCATCAGCATGAGATTGTCGTCACGTGATTATTCAAGTAATACCCAGAATCACTGGGTTCAATTCATCAGCTCCAGTTTGTTCATGTCTGTCATCAGACTACCATGGCCACGCCCGTTTCTCCCGGGAAATCTACTGGCCATGCTCTTCCTCACCTGCTTCCTGTTTGGCCCTTATTTCTTTCACCTCTTGGTTTTTTGTTAAGTCTGAACTGTCTTTTATTGTTTTTTTCTCTTGCTGGGGTTTCAGTTACGTTCGGTTTTCTGCACCTGTCCAGTTATTGGTTTGTTAGCTGATTGTGCTCACCTGTTCCGTGTTAATCATTGATTAGTTTGTGTATGCATGGCCATTGTTCATTGACTCTTATTGTGCTCTTTGTATCGTTACTTCCAAGCCTTGGTTTCCTGTTTCCACATTCTGTTTTTGTTTTACTTTGATTATGGATTATTTGTTCATAGTGAGTTTACGCACGTGCATCGTGCAAGGATCTACCTGGACACACACACACACACACACACACACACACACACTCACACACACACACAGAGGCACAAACATTTGGAATATAAGACTTAGCCTTTTCTTTAAAAAATACTGAGTCAGTCCTGCTAGTGTGGTGTCCAGGGTCAGGAAATCCACACACACACACACACACACACACACACACACACACACACACTGACCTGGGAAAAGCTGAGCCCGTTCAGCGGATGACACTGCTCCTCAACGTTCTCCACGGCTCCAGTCTTCTTGCCCATGCGCTCAGCCTCGCGGGCGAGGAACAGGTCGAGAACAGGCGCTCCACGCCACCTCACGTCCCACTCCGTTAGCGAGTTCACCATCAGCATCACCCAGACAGGCCGTTTGCGCTCCCAGTCTCCCGCGATGGCCTTGAACAGGTAGTCGGCGTAGAAGCGCTGCTCGGCCTTCACCCACGCCGGCATCATGTGCCTCACGTAGTCCAGGTGGCGCTTCAGTCGGAGGTAGATGTCCCGAGGCAGCAGACTCCTCAGGCTCTCGCCGTTAGGTAAGAGCTGACAGTTGGCCAGCTTGGACACGGTCACAGGGTCGGTGAGGTCGAGCTCGAAGAACACGCTCGTGCTGCTCTGAAATGCACGCTTCGAGCTCTCAGGCACAAAGTCCCACACGCGTGTGTACGGCACATGGATCGTACCGAACAGGTAGGAGGGCGGCTGAGGGGGAGGACGCTTTACCGTCCACAGGAACGAGTTCAGCTCTCTCTGAGGAGGAGGACACACGAGAGTGACGGTGTCAGAGGTAAGTAGAATCATTACACAAAGGTCGAGTTACAACCTTCTTAACGTAGAGTTAAAAACACGATCAGAAAGCCGTGAGTTCAAATCCCAGGACAATCACAGAGCCGCTTAGAAATCATTATAAGTCGCATTTTCGGTTGAATTCGGGGAAACCACCTGAAGCGTTCGTCGTGTCGAACTATTTCAATCGCTTTGGTTTGATTTGTTCATCGCAAACCGCTGAAAGTCTGTCCCTTTCGACAATAAACCTGATTTGCAATGGGGGGGGGGGGGGATACGTTTGATTGCAACTGTATATAATTAAATAATAAATACATATTTTAAATATGAAAATGTCATTTTAAAAAACACATTCCAATACTTTATTATTGCTGCCGTTGTTTAAAAACTAGATTAAATCGTCACTGTTGCATATTGTTGTTTAGAACCGTGTATATTCTTTTACTTTTGTCGTAACTATGTTATCGCTAAAATAATAACTGGAACAATAATAAGATAATCATTTAAATAGTCTCTTTTGGGCAAAAGTTGGCACTGGAACAAATCTCTTAGGCTTACAAATTAGTCTCTGATTTTTTTGTTTGTTTTGTTTGACAGTTTCTTCGAGTGCCGTCGTATCGTTGTAGGTCCAGCTGGACTTTTTTTTTTAAGGCGGGGGGGGGGGGTACTAAAAAAAAAGCACTGAGTGCAAATCGTCTGTGATGTCTGTAGTAAATCTTCGCATGATGAACACAAGGGTGTCAAAAAATAAATAAATAAAACATCTTAAGCAAGTGATTACGAGCAAATCGAATGAACGTTCCTTATCGTGCAGCTATCATAAATAAACAACTTAAATAAAATAAGATATAATAATAAATAAAATAAGATTGTTCGGCTTGTTTTTAGACGCTTTTACTCATTTCAAGCTTCAAATGACCTAATTATAAATTCTATTCTTTTACAGTAAAATGCTTAGAATGCTACTGATCATTTTTGTAAATATTTGCCAATAAACAACAATTAAAATTACAAAATAAAAGTCTCGAAATAGGTTTTTATAAACCAAAATATATTTGGTTTCTAGTCATCTATATAGGAAGTATTTTCTATTACTTATAACTATATATATATATATATATATATATATATATATATATATATATATATATATATATATATATATATATAAGTAATAGAAAATACTTCCTATATAGATGATAGAAGATATTGTCACACTGTAAGACCGGATAAGTTCATTTAACTCAAAAGATTTGAGGAAATTCAAATTTTTACCTCAAAATTTTTACGTTGATAAATCAATTTCTTTAAGCCAAATACACTTATATAATATAACAAGTTTGAGTGAAATTGCTGTTATATTGAAGTGTCTTTGGCTTAAAGAAACTGATTTATTTGAGTTTCCTCAAATTTTCCGAGTTAAATGAACGTATCCGGTCTTACAGTGCGCTCGCTAAAAAAAATTTTCCCATTTTTTGCTGGGACATTTTGACTTTTTCTACGGCATGCAGTTCTGAACACGACAGACCTTCCTTCTGAGCCGAAACGTGTGTCTCAAGTGACGTTCATTTATTTATACCTCATAAGCTTTGTTTTTTATTATTTATACCTTATAACCAAGTTACAACCCAATTCTTTTATCTCAAGCGCGTGTGCAGGTCTAGCGTTTTAAAACGAAAAGAGAGAAAATCATATTTAAAGCTGTCATTTCCTGCTGAACATCACGGGCATTTTGTCGGACACAGTCGGTGTCTGATTGCAAGCCGAATTGATTAGACTTTCGTCCGTTTCACGTGACTATCGAACAGCTTGATCGGAGCGTGACGTTCACCCTGTGAGGAGGTCCCTCTGAGCTAGCGAGGCTTTTAGACGTCTTTATGCAGACTGACTTTTCATCGCTGGGTTTGTTAAACTAGTTCCTTCCACGGCATCATACCTGCAGACGGAAATCAAGGCAAGGTGGTTAGAAAGTCAGTAAAAGATTATAGGACAAGCAAACTCCTGGATTCGGATGTGGAGCTCGTGGCTCCGGGATCGGCGATGGTTTTAGACATGACAGTGATGTCTGATGGGTTTTCCCAGACCGCCTTACACATGCCGTTAAATCTATACTTAACATTACGTTCACTTTTATGGCATTTGGCAGACGCCTTTATCCAGAGCGACTTACTGAAGTGCTTTGAAGTGTCTCTGTCTTCAGATAAATACATGCTGAAGCACAGAGTTAAGCATGAAGTGAAATGATTGAGAAATGGCTATGATTCAGCTGAGAGAGAATATACTGTCGTGAATAAAACTGTCAAATGAGTGTAAGTGCTTCTGTTTTCATTCAGAATCGGCTCTCGGGTCTCGGGCATGTCGGCTAATCGCGTGCGTCTGGTGTGAGGGGGACGGTGTGATATCGTAAAGGTTACAGTTTGATCCGTTTTAAATAACGCTTGTACGATTCGAACCGTGTGTGAACGGGATGAATTCAACTCCACACGTCCACGAGGGTAAAGGATGCAGTCGAGCCTACTGAAGACAGAAAGTACACACGGTGTGCTAAGCTGCAATCCCAACATGAAAACACACACACACACACACACACCGCGCGCGGTTAAAATTCATGCCGTTCAGTCAAATCCCACAGTAAAGTTCGGCTCACACGGCGACTTTTATGTTAAATTGAAATCTGAGAATCTGTGTTTTATAAAAATGCCCCAGTGAAAGGAGTCTCAGATATACGGACAGACAGACAGATATACAGACAGACAGGCAGACAGACAGATATACAGACAGACAGGCAGATAGACAGATATACACAGTGACAGATAGATAGATAGATAGACAGACAGATATATACATAGTCAGACAGACAGACAGACAGATAGATAGATAGATAGATAGATAGACAGATAGATATAGTCAGACAGACAGATACATAGTCAGATAGACAGATAGATACATAGTCAGACAGACAGATACATAGTCAGATAGACAGATAGATACATAGTCAGACAGACAGACAGATAGACAGATAGATAGATAGACAGATACATAGTCAGATAGACAGATAGATACATAGTCAGACAGACAGACAGACAGATAGATAGATAGATAGTCAGATAGACAGATACATAGTCAGACAGACAGACAGATAGATAGATAGATAGACAGACAGATATATACATAGTCAGACAGACAGACAGACAGACAGATAGATAGATAGATAGATAGATAGATACATAGTCAGACAGACAGATACATAGTCAGATAGACAGATAGATACATAGTCAGACAGACAGATACATAGTCAGATAGACAGATAGATACATAGTCAGACAGACAGACAGATAGACAGATAGATAGATAGACAGATACATAGACAGATAGATACATAGTCAGACAGACAGACAGATAGATAGATAGATAGTCAGATAGACAGATAGATACATAGTCAGACAGACAGACAGATAGATAGATAGACAGACAGACAGATACATAGTCAGATAGACAGATAGATACATAGTCAGACAGATAGACAGATAGATAGATAGACAGATACATAGTCAGATAGACAGATAGATACATAGTCAGACAGACAGACAGACAGATAGATAGATAGATAGTCAGATAGACAGATAGATACATAGTCAGACAGACAGACAGATAGATAGATAGACAGACAGACAGATACATAGTCAGATAGACAGATAGATACATAGTCAGACAGATACATAGTCAGATAGACAGACAGACAGACAGACAGATAGATAGATAGATAGATAGGTAGATAGATAGATAGACTGACTCAGACAGATGAACAGACACGAAAACAGACAGACAGACAGATGCCAAGTTTGGAAGCAGCCTAAATCTCTTTTATATTATGACATCACCGACATACACGGAGGAAAAAAATCATTTATTCCTAAAAAAAAAAAAATGGCGGTTTGTACAGTTAATGGTTCTTAGCTTCCTCAAAGGGTTCTACTTAGGTTCTCCATATCTGATAGAGAAACAGTGGAGTTTTATATTTCAGGGCTCCCTGAGCAGGACCGCCATATTTGTTTGTTTGTTTGTTTGTTTGTTTGTTGTTTGTTGATTCATTTATTAGAGAGTACAGTCTTGAATTAAGTGTTACGGTTTTGAATTCTACTCTAAGTGCAAATGTGCTCCTACTTGTAAATGATATAAATGTTCGGTGAACTCAGCACTTAATTTAAACACTTGATTTAAGTTATTTTAACACTGAAGAAGTTCAGTAATATCATAACGAGCTTGTTCTCTTCCGTATGATTTATCTTAGCTCTGTGTGTGTTTATTCAACACTGTAAGGGTTCAGTAAACACTGTGGGAACTTACAGGAATAAAACCACGTCGTTATTAAACGTAGTATTTCTGCTCGGTAGTTTGTGTACCCTGTCAGGAAATATGACACTAATGATATCATAATCCTGGTCATTCTGTCCATTACCTCAAACCTGCAGAATTCCCGAACTGATACCATGTGAAATTGCACACACTAATTACACACACTGCATACTTTATCATCTGATTTTTACTAGCTGACTTTTGTGTAGATCTTCACTTCGACAGAAACGTTTGAATTACATTTCCTTATTTAAAAGAAGAAAAAAAAAAACACCAAAGACACTCTGTACAAGTACAGATGAATGACCAGGACTCACTCGTGTGCATCATCATCATCATCATCATCATCATCATCATCACTTTCCTCTGTCACATTAGCCAAAGAGGAGAACGCGAAAGAAAGAAAGAAATATTTCACTTGGCACCAGAGTTTGTTTCTTTTAACCGAAATGTGACAGGAAACTGGCTGAGTGCCTCTGGAGCTTGTAATTGTTTTAGCAAATGTTTCCATGGGATACAACAACAACAACAACAACAACAACAAAAAGAATAATAATATTAATAATAATTAATAATAATAATAATAATCACCATAATAATAATAATAATCATCATCATCATCATCATCATAATAATAATCATAATAATCATAATAATAATGATGATGATAATTATAATAATAATAATAATTATTATTATTATTATTATTATTATTATTATTATATTATTATTATTACTATTATTATACTGTTTTTTTCTACAGAACAGGCTTTACATCATAATCATGTTTATTCAATAGTCAAGTGTTTAATCCTACACTCTTAAAAAGGAAAGTTCTTCAATGGTTCTTTACAGCACCATTTTTTTACTGTATATGATTCTTGAGGTGATCTGTACGGTTCCGTGGAGATGAAAGAAACTCTTTATGTTTCATTATAGGTTCTTCAAGGTTGTCATCCTGGAACAGGTTAAAGTGAACCCTATAAGGTTCTTTGTAGGACTGGAAAAGGTTCTCCTGGCGTCACTCTTAAGAACCTTACTCTGGTTCCGTAAAGCACTAAGTGGTTTTTAGAGAAGTTATGACAGCATGGTTCCTTGTGGCACACGACACTGCTGTGAAGAATCGTTTCTGGGTTCTTTAAAGCACCGGTACATAGATGGTTATCTAAAGAACTTGGAAAAAGTGTGTGTGGGGGGGGGGGGGGGCTTTTTGGTTCAAACCGGAACCTGCATTTTTAAGAGTGTAAGGAATATAGCCGTGTTATTAATCCGCCACGTCATCTTTATTGCGTGATTGTAATGAATTGCAGGTTCAAAAAGGTTACGGCCTCGGCCTGAATACTAAGCATGCACTTAACACACCGATCAATCAATCAATCAATCAGTCAGTTAATAAAGTTGATAGCAAAATGTAACCATATATAATATAATATATAAGGTAATTTTAGATAACATAATATAATATACAATGTGACTTATTATATATAATTTAATAAGTTAAATATAATCTGTGTTATTATTATTATTATTATTTAAAAAATGTTATGCAGTAGAAATGTTGCCTAATATTCACTTCTGTAAGTCAATATGGATAAAAGTGTGGCAAATACAGCCAAAACCATTTGAACATAATAAATGAATAAAAATTATTTACTTCATATAATTATTAAAAGAAGAAGAAGAAGAAGAAGAAGAAGAAGAAGAAGGTTGACTTCTATGGCACTTTTGAGTTTAGTGCCCCAGTGTGTAAAGCCATTTTGAAACCTCACTGAACATTAAACTTAATGACTGCAATAAAATAAATGATTTACATAAACAGAATTAAAGTAATTGCAGGCACATGCACAAGGCGGATCCGAATGAAAGTTTAGACTGCAGAAACACTAACCTGGGATAAATGTGTTTCAGATCACCCTTTTTTTAAAAAATGTCATTTCTTATATATATTTTTAATTCCTTGGGAATTTAGAAAGGACTCAAATGCACTAATCTGCCCATTTGACTATTTGTCTAAAGATCAAAGCGACTCCTGCGGGGTCCGGTGTGATGATGATGATGATGATGATGATGATGGTGATGATGATGATGAAGTTAGTCTCTTACCGTCTCTTCCTTGCTGCAGTGTTTCGGTTTCTCCCGGTTTAGTAATAATAATCCCGCTGGAAATAAAGTCCAGAAGAGCAGCCATCCGAGCGCTGAGCTCCGCTTCATATCGGGAGAGAACACACACACACACACACACACACTCTCTCTCTCTCTCTCTCTCTCTGTCTCAGACACACACACACACACGCACGCACTAGACTACAGGTCGATCCGATTAAACTCGGCGCTTCGTGAAGGCGCGCGGAGCGGTGTGCCCCTGCGCCATGCTCGCGTCCTGACTTTCACCGAGAGCGCGCGCGTGAGCTTGTGCATGTGTGCGTGAGTGTGTGTGTGTGTGTGTGTGTGTGCGCGTGCATATGAGTGTGTGTGGGTTCCTCTTAAGGGCTCTGAAGGTGGAGGTTGTGGTGGAGTGTGTTTCTGAGAGTTTCCCTCAGCGGAGGAGGGGAGCTCGGGAAAGGGAGTCCGTGTGTGTGTGTGTGTGTGTGTGTGTGTCACCAGTGGGAACGGAATGCATTAGCCTCTCAGCCCGAAATCATCTCCTTTATTGCTTTGCCGAGTGAGAACTCTCTAAAGGACAAACACACTCCACTATCAGTGTGTGTGTGTGTGTGTGTGTGTAGTGTATTGTAGTGTAGTGTGTGACGTATAGGAAGGCAAGGCAAGTTTACAGGCTATATATCGTACACAAAGGTGCTTCAAATAAAATGAATAAATACACAGGAAATAATTAATAATAATAATAATAATAATAATAATAATAATAAAAGACATTAAATAAGTAATATAAATAATTATACAGAAGTGCAAAGTGTGTGTTGAAACATGGGGAAAGAGAAAGTGTTTTTATTTTGGACTCAAAGATGGCCAGAGATCATGCAGGTTCCTTCACGTTATTTCTTTTTTTAAAACACTCACTGTGGTCATTTCGAACATTTAACACCCAGCATGCCTCTCTCGCTCTCTCTCTCTCTCACTCTCGCTCTCTCTCTCTCTCACACACACACACACACACACACACATACACTCTGTCCGTCGATTCATCACTGCCACGGTGTGTTTTGCAGAATCAGAGCGCTTACAGCAGGATGGTGGTGTTACTGGCACAGTGGTAGAGTCCTGACACAGTCAAGTACCGAGCAATTAATCATCTCAATCCTTTAAACAAAGTGCCAGAGGGAGCTCGGGAGCAGGGTGACAGCACACAGGCTCGACATGAGAGGCCCTGTGTGTTCCTGTCATGTCCTATTCTCCAGACTCTCCACAGGCCCTTCATCAAGTGTCCACTCCTTCACCCTACACTAAATCCTTCACCCTACACTAACTCCTTCACCCTACACTAACTCCTTCATCCTACACTAACTCCTTCATCCTACACTAACTCCTTCACTCTACACTAACTCCTTCATCCTACACTAACTCCTTCATCCTACACTAAATCCTTCACCCTACACTAACTCCTTCACCCTACACTAAATCCTTCACCCTACACTAACTCCTTCACCCTACACTAACTCCTTCACTCTACACTAACTCCTTCATCCTACACTAACTCCTTCATCCTACACTAACTCCTTCACTCTACACTAACTCCTTCACCCTACACTAACTCCTTCACTCTACACTAACTCCTTCATCCTACACTAACTCCTTCACCCTACACTAACTCCTTCACTCTACACTAACTCCTTCACCCTACACTAACTCCTTCACCCTACACTAACTCCTTCATCCTACACTAAATCCTTCACCCTACACTAACTCCTTCACCCTACACTAAATCCTTCACCCTACACTAACTCCTTCACCCTACACTAACTCCTTCACTCTACACTAACTCCTTCATCCTACACTAACTCCTTCATCCTACACTAACTCCTTCACTCTACACTAACTCCTTCACCCTACACTAACTCCTTCACTCTACACTAACTCCTTCACTCTACACTAACTCCTTCACTCTACACTAACTCCTTCACCCTACACTAACTCCTTCACTCTACACTAACTCCTTCACTCTACACTAACTCCTTCACCCTACACTAACTCCTTCATCCTACACTAACTCCTTCACCCTACACTAACTCCTTCACTCTACACTAACTCCTTCACTCTACACTAACTCCTTCACCCTACACTAACTCCTTCACTCTACACTAACTCCTTCACTCTACACTAACTCCTTCATCCTACACTAACTCCTTCATCCTACACTAACTCCTTCACTCTACACTAACTCCTTCACCCTACACTAACGCCTTCACCCTACACTAACTCCTTCATCCTACACTAACTCCTTCACCCTACACTAAATCCTTCACCCTACACTAACTCCTTCACCCTACACTAAATCCTTCACCCTACACTAAATCCTTCACCCTACACTAACTCCTTCACCCTACACTAAATCCTTCACCCTACACTAACTCCTTCACCCTACACTAACTCCTTCACCCTACACTAACTCCTTCATCCTACACTAACTCCTTCACCCTACACTAACTCCTTCATCCTACACTAACTCCTTCACTCTACACTAACTCCTTCATCCTACACTAACTCCTTCACTCTACACTAACTCCTTCACCCTACACTAACTCCTTCACTCTACACTAACTCCTTCACTCTACACTAACTCCTTCACCCTACACTAACTCCTTCACTCTACACTAACTCCTTCACTCTACACTAACTCCTTCACTCTACACTAACTCCTTCATCCTACACTAACTCCTTCATCCTACACTAACTCCTTCACTCTACACTAACTCCTTCACTCTACACTAACTCCTTCATCCTACACTAACTCCTTCACTCTACACTAACTCCTTCACTCTACACTAACTCCTTCACTCTACACTAACTCCTTCACTCTACACTAACTCCTTCACTCTACACTAACTCCTTCACCCTACACTAACTCCTTCACTCTACACTAACTCCTTCATCCTACACTAACTCCTTCATCCTACACTAACTCCTTCACCCTACACTAACTCCTTCATCCTACACTAACTCCTTCACTCTACACTAACTCCTTCACCCTACACTAACTCCTTCACTCTACACTAACTCCTTCACTCTACACTAACTCCTTCACTCTACACTAACTCCTTCATCCTACACTAACTCCTTCACCCTACACTAACTCCTTCACCCTACACTAACTCCTTCATCCTACACTAACTCCTTCACTCTACACTAACTCCTTCATCCTACACTAAATCCTTCACCCTACACTAAATCCTTCACCCTACACTAAATCCTTCACCCTACACTAACTCCTTCATCCTACACTAACTCCTTCACTCTACACTAACTCCTTCACCCTACACTAACTCCTTCACTCTACACTAACTCCTTCACTCTACACTAACTCCTTCATCCTACACTAACTCCTTCACTCTACACTAACTCCTTCATCCTACACTAACTCCTTCACTCTACACTAACTCCTTCACTCTACACTAAATCCTTCACCCTACACTAACTCCTTCACTCTACACTAACTCCTTCACTCTACACTAACTCCTTCACTCTACACTAACTCCTTCATCCTACACTAACTCCTTCACTCTACACTAACTCCTTCATCCTACACTAACTCCTTCACCCTACACTAACTCCTTCACTCTACACTAACTCCTTCATCCTACACTAACTCCTTCACTCTACACTAACTCCTTCATCCTACACTAACTCCTTCACTCTACACTAACTCCTTCATCCTACACTAACTCCTTCACTCTACACTAACTCCTTCATCCTACACTAACTCCTTCACCCTACACTAACTCCTTCACTCTACACTAACTCCTTCATCCTACACTAACTCCTTCACCTACACTAACTCCTTCACCCTACACTAACTCCTTCACCCTACACTAACTCCTTCATCCTACACTAACTCCTTCACTCTACACTAACTCCTTCACTCTACACTAACTCCTTCACTCTACACTAACTCCTTCACTCTACACTAACTCCTTCATCCTACACTAACTCCTTCACTCTACACTAACTCCTTCATCCTACACTAACTCCTTCACTCTACACTAACTCCTTCATCCTACACTAACTCCTTCACTCTACACTAACTCCTTCACCCTACACTAACTCCTTCACCCTACACTAACTCCTTCACTCTACACTAACTCCTTCACTCTACACTAACTCCTTCATCCTACACTAACTCCTTCACTCTACACTAACTCCTTCATCCTACACTAACTCCCTTCACTCTACACTAACTCCTTCACTCTACACTAACTCCTTCATCCTACACTAACTCCTTCACCCTACACTAACTCCTTCACTCTACACTAACTCCTTCATCCTACACTAACTCCTTCACCCTACACTAACTCCTTCATCCTACACTAACTCCTTCACTCTACACTAACTCCTTCATCCTACACTAACTCCTTCACCCTACACTAACTCCTTCACTCTACACTAACTCCTTCACTCTACACTAACTCCTTCACCCTACACTAACTCCTTCACCCTACACTAACTCCTTCATCCTACACTAACTCCTTCATCCTACACTAACTCCTTCACCCTACACTAACTCCTTCACCCTACACTAACTCCTTCATCCTACACTAACTCCTTCACTCTACACTAACTCCTTCACTCTACACTAAACTCCTTCATCCTACACTAACTCCTTCACCCTACACTAACTCCTTCACCCTACACTAACTCCTTCACTCTACACTAACTCCTTCATCCTACACTAACTCCTTCACTCTACACTAACTCCTTCATCCTACACTAACTCCTTCACCCTACACTAACTCCTTCATCCTACACTAACTCCTTCACCCTACACTAACTCCTTCATCCTACACTAACTCCTTCACCCTACACTAACTCCTTCACCCTACACTAACTCCTTCACCCTACACTAACTCCTTCATCCTACACTAACTCCTTCACTCTACACTAACTCCTTCACTCTACACTAACTCCTTCATCCTACACTAACTCCTTCATCCTACACTAACTCCTTCACTCTACACTAACTCCTTCACTCTACACTAACTCCTTCATCCTACACTAACTCCTTCATCCTACACTAACTCCTTCACTCTACACTAACTCCTTCACCCTACACTAACTCCTTCATCCTACACTAACTCCTTCACTCTACACTAACTCCTTCACTCTACACTAACTCCTTCATCCTACACTAACTCCTTCACCCTACACTAACTCCTTCACTCTACACTAACTCCTTCACTCTACACTAACTCCTTCACCCTACACTAACTCCTTCACTCTACACTAACTCCTTCACTCTACACTAACTCCTTCATCCTACACTAACTCCTTCACTCTACACTAACTCCTTCACTCTACACTAACTCCTTCATCCTACACTAACTCCTTCACCCTACACTAACTCCTTCATCCTACACTAACTCCTTCACTCTACACTAACTCCTTCATCCTACACTAACTCCTTCACCCTACACTAACTCCTTCACTCTACACTAACTCCTTCACCCTACACTAACTCCTTCATCCTACACTAACTCCTTCACTCTACACTAACTCCTTCACTCTACACTAACTCCTTCATCCTACACTAACTCCTTCATCCTACACTAACTCCTTCACTCTACACTAACTCCTTCACTCTACACTAACTCCTTCATCCTACACTAACTCCTTCATCCTACACTAACTCCTTCACCCTACACTAACTCCTTCACCCTACACTAACTCCTTCACTCTACACTAACTCCTTCATCCTACACTAACTCCTTCACCCTACACTAACTCCTTCACCCTACACTAACTCCTTCACCCTACACTAACTCCTTCACCCTACACTAACTCCTTCACTCTACACTAACTCCTTCATCCTACACTAACTCCTTCATCCTACACTAACTCCTTCACTCTACACTAACTCCTTCACTCTTACACTAACTCCTTCACTCCTACACTAACTCCTTCACTCTACACTAAACTCCTTCACTCTACACTAACTCCTTCACTCCTACACTAACTCCTTCACCTACACTAACTCCTTCACCCTACACTAACTCCTTCATCCCTACACTAACTCCTTCATCCTACACTAACTCCTTCACTCCTACACTAACTCCTTCACCCTACACTAACTCCTTCACTCTACACTAACTCCTTCACCTACACTAACTCCTTCACTCCTACACTAACTCCTTCACTCTACACTAACTCCTTCATCCTACACTAACTCCTTCACCCTACACTAACTCCTTCACTCTACACTAACTCCTTCATCCTACACTAACTCCTTCACCCTACACTAACTCCTTCACTCCTACACTAACTCCTTCACTCTACACTAACTCCTTCATCCTACACTAACTCCTTCACTCTACACTAACTCCTTCATCCTACACTAACTCCTTCACCCTACACTAACTCCTTCATCCTACACTAACTCCTTCACTCTACACTAACTCCTTCATCCTACACTAACTCCTTCACCCTACACTAACTCCTTCACTCTACACTAACTCCTTCACCCTACACTAACTCCTTCATCCTACACTAACTCCTTCACTCTACACTAACTCCTTCACTCTACACTAACTCCTTCATCCTACACTAACTCCTTCATCCTACACTAACTCCTTCACTCTACACTAACTCCTTCACTCTACACTAACTCCTTCATCCTACACTAACTCCTTCACTCTACACTAACTCCTTCACCCTACACTAACTCCTTCACCCTACACTAACTCCTTCACTCTACACTAACTCCTTCACTCTACACTAACTCCTTCATCCTACACTAACTCCTTCACCCTACACTAACTCCTTCACTCTACACTAACTCCTTCACCCTACACTAACTCCTTCACTCTACACTAACTCCTTCACCCTACACTAACTCCTTCACCCTACACTAACTCCTTCACTCTACACTAACTCCTTCACTCTACACTAACTCCTTCACTCTACACTAACTCCTTCATCCTACACTAACTCCTTCACCCTACACTAACTCCTTCACTCTACACTAACTCCTTCATCCTACACTAACTCCTTCACCCTACACTAACTCCTTCACCCTACACTAACTCCTTCACTCTACACTAACTCCTTCACTCTACACTAACTCCTTCATCCTACACTAACTCCTTCACTCTACACTAACTCCTTCACTCTACACTAACTCCTTCATCCTACACTAACTCCTTCACCCTACACTAACTCCTTCATCCTACACTAACTCCTTCACTCTACACTAACTCCTTCATCCTACACTAACTCCTTCACCCTACACTAACTCCTTCACTCTACACTAACTCCTTCACCCTACACTAACTCCTTCATCCTACACTAACTCCTTCACTCTACACTAACTCCTTCACTCTACACTAACTCCTTCATCCTACACTAACTCCTTCATCCTACACTAACTCCTTCACCCTACACTAACTCCTTCACCCTACACTAACTCCTTCACTCTACACTAACTCCTTCATCCTACACTAACTCCTTCATCCTACACTAACTCCTTCACCCTACACTAACTCCTTCACCCTACACTAACTCCTTCACTCTACACTAACTCCTTCACTCTACACTAACTCCTTCATCCTACACTAACTCCTTCACCCTACACTAACTCCTTCACTCTACACTAACTCCTTCACTCTACACTAACTCCTTCACTCTACACTAACTCCTTCACCCTACACTAACTCCTTCACTCTACACTAACTCCTTCACTCTACACTAACTCCTTCACTCTACACTAACTCCTTCACTCTACACTAACTCCTTCACCCTTCGCCGCTTTGTCAGAATTAACTGTTAATTAACTGCTTCTTTAACAGAACTCACTGCCATGTTACAGAAAAAATACTGAAGTATGCTTTCAATGCATTATGGGTAACACACATCGTTCCCCAGCCAGTGAGAATGAGCGCACAGGACCGAGTGTGAGTGACAGATTGAGAGCGAAGTCCTTTTATTTTGTGTCCCGCTGGCTTGAATGGCTCTATTAATTGGGTTGTTTGACCGGTACGCTCCCTGAGAATGTTAATCGAACCCACATCTGTCTCTTCTCTCCCCTGTGTGTGTGTGTGTGTGTGTGTGTGTGTGTGTGTGTATTGGGGGTTGCTTTAGACCGAGAGACTGGTGAAATGGACTGTATTGTGTGTTTGATGCTCTCAGGCGAGAAACAGGTGTCTGTATCGTCAGTGCTGCTCTGATCACCTGCAGATGTGATGAACTGGCGAAACAGCGCTGTCTGATTTGTGTGTGTGTGTGTGTGTGTGTGTGTGGGTGTGTGTGTGTGTATTTGTGTGTGTGTATGATATTCCTGGAACCGTCCCAGCTCATGTAATCCATAAAGTGCAGATGTAGATGCGAATGGTTAAAGCAAACACTTTCTGTTCAACTTAACATCTGGGGACATTAAAGCTCGAGAGTGGACGTCAGGCGAAGTGTATGTACGTGTGTGTGTGTGTGTCTGTGTGTGTGTGTGTGTGTGTGTGTGTGTGTATGGGCATGTTTTTTTTTTAAATATTTTTGTAGGATAGGAACATCTGACCGTTTTGACCTTGCGGGGACATTTGGCTGGTCCCCATGAGGAAACCTGCTTTTACTGAGGTTAAGGTTTGTGTTTGATTTAGGTTTAGCATAACAGGAATTAGCTGAATTAATTACTATGTCAGTGGAAGGTCCTCACAAGGATAGTAAGACAAACATCTGTGTGTGTGTGTGTGTGTGTGTATGTATAAACACATGGCTGGACTAAAGATAAGACTGTATAAATAGGGCATTGAGTCTGTGTAGAGATTCCGATCACTTTGGGACGTCTCACTGATTGGATCTCATGTTGCTTTTTGAACGATAAACTGGATATGTGCTTCTCTCGTCCAACGTGATCTAGATTTGTTTACTCTCGGTTGTGCTTTTGAGTACGATCACTTACGGAAAAGGTCTTCCTTAGCACTTCTAGTCGTTTTTTGAGACGATAATTCTCGTCTCGTTTCCAGAAATAATAAACACAAACACACTCTTGTCATCGCTCGTATTTAGATCCATTTACATACCAGACACGCTGAGCCCTTTGATCGGATTTTACTCAAACAAACAGTCCGTCTGGCTGAATGAGTCACGTCTTTCGACTCATAGGCCTTCACGTCCTGTTTTTTTTTTTATATTATTATTATTATTATTATTCTTGTCGTCTGACGCCTGACATTCAGACTTTTGAACATTTCCCAGTTTTGTTTTGTTTTTATTTCCAAAATACTAGCTGGCAGTTCACGCATTTGCATCGTTTCCCTGTTTTTTTACATATCCGTTTGATTGCTCAAATCAGTGATTGCTTGGGCTCATGTGTGCTCATATGTCGCATTTACATGGCCTTAATTTATTCTCCAAAGAGCTCTTTTTTTCCCCCCTCTCACGAGCTGAGAGCCTCCTACTGGCCGCGTGCAGTAATGAAAAGAATAAGTCATTTCAAACCAGGCATTTTGAACTTAACCTCAGACAAAGTCAAACAAAAACCAGGAAGCATATGACCAGCAGGTGATGATGAACAGGGAAGGAAAATAAAACGATGGCCAACCGGCTCTGATAAGGATTCAGCCTGCAGATGTGGACTCTTCTGGACGGAGATGGGGAACCTTGTCTTAATCAGGATGTGTCCTGTGCTTGAGTGTGTTCAGCCAGTTGAGGTTTCACGTCACTGCTCGCTGTTCCTTATTACTCGGGTGACGTCTGTTGTTTGTCAGCTTGTGGAACCGAAAGATAGATTTTCATGAAAATAGCGCCCTTGAAAGATAAACGGTGTCAATAGGCAAAAAGAGATTTCCTACTGAGCACAAACTAATGAGAAACATTCACAGATGTACGTTATTGCGCCAGCAAGGCCTGACTTAAATTGTTCCGTTTAAAGGCTGTCTCTGATCCATAATGTTTGAGTAAGTCCAGCATCTTGTGTACAATCATTACAGTTATCTGTTTTTGCATCCTAAATGTCGTATAAACATCAGGCAAAGGCGTCTTTCTCGTGTATTTTACAGTAAATGATGTCTGAATGGTGTCTCCTGGGCGAAATCAGAGACCAAACCGGCTCAATATTGTGCTATAAGACCTTACTCGGTCTTCCTCAAGGTTTTCAGACACCCCCACTTGGTCACTTGGCGACCACAGACGGTCTCTCTGTCTACTTCTCAAGCATCACAGACACCCCATTCAGTCTCTTAAAGACTGCAGATGTTCTTGTTCTCAGTCTCTCACTCAAGGATCTCAGCCCCTCTTTCTATCACACCCTAGGATCGCACCTCCTTTTCCGTAACATCCACAGCATTTTTGTCTTTTCTCGCAGCCTTTTCTCCTTCATCTCATACAGTCCACAGGTTCATAACCCCTACTCTCGAAGTCCACCTAAAGAAACAAGCTTGCATTTGACTAGCCTTCCTCGTTAACCCACACCTATGTCATAAGTTATATCTATACTGACCCCTACTACAACATGCACGTTCGTGCTTGCTAATCATGTAGCCGTAGTAACTGGTAGACAATTTTCAGAGTCAGTTACAGGAGTCTTCTGAGCCTCAGCTCCTCTTAAGGTTTCCTGCTCCTCAGTGGAGCTTGTCCTTGCCTTTGTCACCTCAGGGCTGCTCACGGAGGGTAAAGGCCAATCTCATTTCTTTACAGAAGCATTTAAAAGTAAGCCTTCTTCCTCTCCTCAACACCACTTCATCAGCCACTTTCTCTACACCGGAGATGGCGTCTATCATACATATCTCTTTCAAAAAATTGGGCTTAGTCTGTCCTTCGAATCCGACCGTGCAGCTCTCTCCAACCTGCCGACTTTCCGCTTTCACCCTTTAGCTTTCCGAGTCTATCTGGCGATGATTAACTTCCTCAGGAAGGTCTTTCATTGGATCCCATCCTACCTCCTCTAAAGACTTCCAGATCACAAATTCACCAGGACCTCATCTTCTAGACAAATTACAGATACATCCAGCGCAAGATACAGGACCTCGGAAAGACTTGCAGCATTATGCACTATACAGCATGCATTAATTTATCTTTTATGTAAGTTTTTTGGGGGTCTGGCTGTCTCACGCAATGCACAACGCACCGGCTCCAGTACACGAGCTTTTCTTCTATGACAGTTCCACAATCAATATCCATCCATCCATCCATCCATCCATCCATTTCCCATACTGCTTATTCTACACAGGGTCACAGGAGAGCCTGGAGCCTATCCCAGGGAACTCGAGCAACAATGTCGGGAACACCCTGGACGGGGTGCCAACCCATTGCAGGACAAGTTCAATATCTTTTGACTTATTGATAATGCAATTTTGTCGACACAAACGAAGCGGGGGTGAAAAAAAAGTCATCTGGTAATTCTAGTACTGTCTGGAAAGATCTCTATGACTTTACAAGCAGATGTTGCCTCTCGTGTTGTGGAAATAGTTTTTGTCAGCCGCAATATGCTGCGCTTTTTCATCTTTGTGCGTGCATCCAGAGAATTTATATACACTTCTGGCAATCATGAGAGGACGGATGATTTGGAAAAGTCTCTCAAAAATGTAGTCAGTATGTGTCTTTATAGGACCATCAGAAGGAAAATTTAAAAAAAAATGACAAATGAAAACAGAGTGATCTAGCAGGCAATTGCAATGCCTAAAAAAGCATTAGAAATAAACGCGCTCCTGATCCAAAAATGTCATTTATATGCAGTATTGCACACAAAGTATCACACTCGGTAATTCCTTTATGCCTGGAGATTTTTCCTGACATGTGCTCACTGGGTAAGCGGAGACATTGGACATTGGTGCGGCTGTGGATCAGGTGGTAGAGCGGGTTGTCCACTAATCGTAGGGTTGGCGGTTCGATTCCCGGCCCATGTGACTCCACGTACCGAAGTGTCCTTGGGCAAGACACTGAACCCCAAGTTGCTCCCGATGGCAAGCCGACGGCCGTTTCTCATTCGCCCATTCACACACCAATCGTAGCAGAGCTGCCACGCAAGGCGCTAGCCTAGTTCTCATGCAGGGGTTTCTCTGCACAATCCTCTCCTAATTGCTTACAGTGAGAGCTGTCCTAAGGAGTAGCAAACGCACTTCCTTATCAGACGGCTACGTACCTAACACACGTTTAAAAATCACTTAGGACACGCACCGTGCACATTCCTGGTCCGTTTGTTTATTTCTTCTTCTTCTTTTTTTTTTTACTAGGCTCTGTGGGCACTTCAAACATCTCGTCTAACACCCAGCATGCCTTGCTGACACACGGCGCCGTGCTCATGCGATTCAATTCATCACTGTCATCATCTGTTCTACAGTCCCGAGTCATGATTAGTAAGTCATGATCATATTTACCTTCGCGTTGCCAGATAACTAAATACCCAGGGCGATCAATCTAAATATAGCAGGGTTTAATGACGAGTGTGAGTCGTCGTTTTCCATGACACACCTGATTTGAGTCACAGGGCTATTTATCTTGTCAGTCGTGGTTTGGAGTTGGAGTGTGTTAGAGCGGGAAAACACGGAGGATCCGAATCACTGTTCTGAAAAAATCTGATAAACACCAAGGCTGTTGTTGAACTCTTTATATGCCTGAGGTCATCTCTAAAAATCAGCCAGTTTGTTGACTTGCTCCAGATTACCGACTACACTGATGATATAAAGACTAGGATCCAAAACCAACGCCAAATTCGCAATTGACTTATAGAGTTGTATGCAAAAGTTTGCGCACCCCCTGGCCAACATATTTTTTTAATGCACAATTATTTTATATTTGATGTAACTGAAAAATAGAAGAAGAAAAAAATATATATTTAATACAGTAATTGTACAGATTGCGTTTGGACAGTCTGCTAACGAGCTAGACACTCTAGCTTGTGAGGTCCTAACTGACTCATTAAGACTCGTTGCTCAAATCAATCCCAGACCGTGATAAAGTCTCTGACTCTTCAAAGCTTCCGCTAACAGTCGACAACCATGGGCTCCTCTACACAGCTGACTGAGGATCTGAACATGAAGGTGATTGATACAAAACCGAGGAAGGCTATTTAAAGAAGGCGATTCACACTATCCACAATTAATTTGGTCCAAAGTGAACAAATGGAGGTTATACTATAGAAATGTGGACATGAAATCAAAGCAAAATCACCGTACGACTGTAAACGAGCTGGAGGACGGTTTAGGTGGTGCACCAGTCTACTCTGCAGAGTTGGGATCTGCATGGAAGAGTCATCAGAAGGAAACTTTACAGACGTGAACATTGGAGGTATGAAAAACAACATCTAGATGAGTCAGAGGCGATCTTAGAAACAAGTGCTCTGTGCTGATGAAGTCAAGGCCAGAATCACCAAAGGTATGTTTTGATGGAGAAAGGAAAAGCAGAGAAAATGATGAAAAGATTATGTAAAGTTAATTCTAGACTTTTATATATATATATATATATATATATATATATATATATATATATATATATATATATATATATATATGTATGTATGTATATATATGTGTATATGTGTGTGTGTGTATATATATATATATATATATATACCTGTTTTAAGGTTAATCTTATTCTATTGGCAGATAATTTAGCTTCTTTCTAGAAATAAATGCTTAAAATGATCAATTAGGTAAAAATGTCTAAGAAACAGGTTGTAATAATGATATATTTGGTTTATTGTAATCTTATAACAGGAAATACTAGCTACATTTGACCATATTTAGTCTATTGACTATATTTTTTCTCTGTTTGTTGGTGGTTTAGTGTATATATTTGCAGCAGCATATCTACGTTGAGACACTACACCATGACAACTTCCTTACACGCCGTGTACTCGGTGAGTAAAATATCCTGATCGTGTCTGTAGCATAATTTACAGCTGTCTGTTAAGCTCTTCTCTCCGGTGTTCCTGCTGAGGGCCACCAATCAAGACTCTATCAAATTCCACAGTAAAATGGAAACCGGATCCAGACGTCCCCATGGAGCTCGGGATTAAGCAGGGCTAAGAGCCAGTAGCAGGGAAAGAGATCTCACCCCGGAGCTCCGTCTGTCCCAGGCTCGGAGAGTCAGCGGGAGGACAATGTTGTGGTTTCCATCTTGCCGGATGTCCCGGGATAACGTGGGGTTCGAGGTCCCTTGTTGAGTTGGGGGTAGAGATGGTGTCATTTTGGGGTCACTGTTTTTTAAGCGGGGCCTGTGTGTTGAGTTGGGCATTGAGTGTGAGAACAGGAAGCCTCAGTAAACCTTTTGAAAATTTTCATAATGGGGAGGGGGGGGGGGACTTGAAAAATTAGGCTGTTGTAGAACAACAACATACAATAGTGTTGCAGCTGATACACACACTGTCTAATATCAGATTTAAAGAATGCGTGTGCGCAGTTTTCCTTTTGTTACTCATTGAAATTTTGTAAACTGTGTTAAATTTAAGAAAAAACAAGTAGAACACGTATTTCTGCTCTTTCCATGCTCTTCGATTCAATTCTATTCGTATAGCGCTTTTAACAATGGACACTGCAGCTTTACAGAAACATATAAACACAGGATAGAGATTTTAAGGGTGTGAATTGATCCCTATTGAGCGAGCCGGTGGTGACGGTGGTGAGGAAAAACTCCCTGAGATGATATGAGGAAGAAACCTTGAGAGGAACCGGACTCAGAAGGGAACCCGTCCTCATCTGGGTAACGACGGATAGTGTGAGAGTAAAAGAAAGTTCATTATGGTTTAATATGACGTCTGTTTGTTGAACTAGTCCACTGTTCACCCAAGGACATCGCAGCAACCGTAGTCCCAGCACCCACAGCGAGAACGTCCGTGTGGAATCGAGGTCCGAAACCATTTCCACGGTACTTCAAGCGGTACCGTCCGCAGCGTTCTCCCGGCTCAAATTTCAGTCAGAATCGAACTGAATCGAATCGAATTGAATCGGGAGTCATTTAGTGATGAGCATGTGTTGACTTGAACGTGATAACACTGTCACAAAACAGATGCTGTGTTAGCACTGTACGATTCATAATTCATTATTCGTAATTGTACAGGGCGTCCCAATAGTCTCCTTACACAGGCGAAAATAACGCTTTTCAGCAAAACGCAAATTTATTTACAAAACCTCCTCGACATGATTGGCATGTCTTTGCAAACACACACAGAGTCGTGGCTCCGGTTCATGATGAACTCGTGTTAACACATCTGGTGTTATGTGTGTAATCGATTTCAGTATGACCGTGAGGATGATTTCAATATGTTTCTTCTGTGGTCAAAGGCATTCTTAAAGGCTATCGGAAATCTAAAGCTGTGCCCAAAAGTTTGCGTACCCCTTGCAGAATCTGTTAAATCTGAATACTGTTAACAAAATAAGACGGATCATAAAAATCCCATGTTGTTGTTTATTTAGTCCTGTCCTGAATAATCTATTTCACATAACAGACGTTTACTTTATTTTGTTTAAAGATCTTTTTTTTTTTTTCATTTAGTACCGCCCTTCAGATGCTAAATAAAATAGTTACATGTGTCCCAGAAGACAAAATACTAACAATTTACACCAATGATATATGTATGTATATATAAGTGTGTGTATGTGTGTGAGGTGTCTGTGTTAACCAGAAAAAACTCATTAACCTGGCCACATTTCTTATCACATCAAAGACACGGTGAACAATGACGACCCGTGATGCCGCGGTGCGTCCACCCGGTCTCAGATCGGAGATTACACCTGTAATAAACAGTATGATGCATTTCAGGAGCTTCCTTCATCTTCTGCTTTATCCGTCCCATGATCCTCTTAGTGATACGAATTGAAAAGCCATCCTTCCCCCCGACCCCCCGCGACCCCCCCACCCACCCTGCTGATCGCTACAGCTATCTACATGAAGATTTTAGCATCTTTCCAGAAAGTCATTTTCAGAAAACACAGCCTCCGTTGTGGAGAGGTTTTAAAGCTACAGGCGGTGAGTAATAGAAGCTGAGGATTATCATAATGTTATTGCTTTTTCGGTCAGCGTGTAACACGTTTGTTTTTTTTTGTTTGCTTTTTTTTTTTGCTCAGTAGATTGTATGGAATCTCATCTCGATAGCGTCTTAGCGCGTGACGCTGGTTATCACGGACGAAAACTACATCTTCCATTCGAATACGAGAAAAGTGAGCGACCGGAGAGTCAGGATGTGCAATAGTGCTCGCTCTGAGGTGCACAAAACGCACAAGGTGAGCGTTTCAGTACAGCAAAATGACTACAGTATACATCTGATGGTGCGAAATGTGTTCATTTGTAGCCCTATAATTTATTTCTCTTTTACACACATATTCAGAATCGCAAAAAGAAAAGTTCTGTTGTCAGAAAATTACACAGAAAGTGCCTGTGCTACACATCGTGCCTCGTGAACTGTCAAATTCCGGCTTTCTTCTTTCTAATGTGTTATCGTTTCTATAGCAACAGCTCATTCACAATGGACTTGTACGGTGGACAACGTACGTAATCCGAGACCGGCAATGAACTTGCGATTTAACAAAGGAAAACGTATGAGTTGATACGGCGAAGGAGATATTTCACGTTTATGGAAGGAGTCTCCAGTGTCAGAGCTTTCTAAGACGTAAAGCGTTACGTTTTTTGCGAAATGAATGTGAAGGGATTTGCGCGTTTGTCACGTGACAAATTGCTTTTTCTGTCTTATTAACTTCAACCGAGAGGAAAAAAAACAGAAGCCGGTGAGGGAATGGCTGTGTATAGCTGCTGTAACGTAAGTGAAAGCAAGAACTAATTAACGGATACTCGTTTACATGGATGTTCCACAACATAAACGTAACTATAAATGGATGAAAAAAAATAGTACGTTGCTCTTTCATTAATAAAAATGGTAACCGGTGGAAAACTGCCGTGGTGTAAGAGAAGTAAAGCACGTTGAGACATACGTGTTATGGGAAAATAGCATGAGGTTGACACTGATGAACCTTGCTATGGATTATGACCATGATCCCTGAATAATCCCTAATAAATAGACGTTCCCTTACTATTTAACCGACTTTGACAGCACTTCAACGCACGGACTCTTACAGACGGATTTTATTTTACTGTAATATGTAGCGTGTCACGGCAAAATATAGCATGTGTCGACATGTGTTAGAGCACGGGTTATTTATTTGCATTTGTCTGCATATCTTTCGCTCCATCTTTCTCTCTCTTTCTCTCTCTCTCTCACTCTCTCAGTGTCCTGTAGAGAGCAGGAGAGGGAGGAAAACAAAGCCAGGCCTGTTTCTTGGCCGCCTGCATGCTGTGTGGTGTTTCTCGGAGTGCTGAAATCTTAACCGTGTTTGCACAGCCTTAATTCAGAGTAGTACTGAATTTCCTACACAATCTATGATTTTCTTGGCCTGTCTTTGTGTTGAAACCGTTTTAGACTTCGTTACACGCCATGGCTGTGTGAAACGCGTACACGCTCTAACTCATAAACGCCGGTTTATTAGTTCGTTTACAGTAGACGTAGCCTCTTACAAATATTACTGTTTCCCTGAGGTTCACTGGATGGTCCAAGGATAGAAAAATCCTCCCTGGACGACGTTTGCACGTTTATCTTTATAGGTTAGCACCTTTCATCAACACGTTGGTCTGTTTACACTTTAGTTAACAGGATTCCCTTGAGCTTTACCCACAATACCTTTCGATTACATGGCGAAAGCGGTGCAGCCTTCGCGTCATCTCTAGCTAACGAGAACGATGCGGCAGCGCTTTAGTCCTTCCGTCTGTCCAGCTCTCTCACCTCCTCATCTGTGTACACCGCTCAAAGAGATCAGGGGTGATTAGGGGTGTCAGCGGTAATCCAAAACTCATAATCAGTTCAGTCGCAAACCCATCAACACAGAACAGGTGAACACATTCAGATAACGGACCAATAACAGGAAAAGGGGCCGAGACAAGACCCATGGCAAACCAAACCCGAAAATCGGTGCAAGTCAACGTGTATTTCTTTTTAATTCAGTGTTTAATGTAGTGAAGAGGTTGCTCTTTCCTACTTTTTTTTTTTTTTATAGACAAGCAGTGACTCAGATGTTCAGATAGCCGGGGGAAAGTTCAGTTTAAGAGAAAGATAACAATTGAGTAACCACAAACATTCTCAAGAGCGTGCTTATTCAGCACAACCTAGATTAGTCTACGGATTTAGAAGCGGCCACAAACGTGCACTCTCATCTGAAGAGAACATGCACGCCATTTAATGGAGCAAGTGAATGAACAGACTTTAGTTTAAGTTGATGGAGTGTATGAGCCGCTGCTCTGGATTAGTGTACTTAGGTATGGGAACGTGGAGACACTGTACGATCGTAATCACCTTGGCGTTATTGTAAGAGGACTCGATTATTGTACGTGTCGTATGTTTTCCTTGTATAGATATATACAAAACAAAAAACTGACACATTGTAACCATAATAAGTGTTTAGAGCTAGTACTGGCTAACTAACTAGCCTAGCTTGCTCTCCGGATTAGATTTATTATTATCGTTAATGCAGCTGAAATAAAGACTGGCTTAATCTGGTGAGGAGGAGGTTGCCTTGGTTGCTGTAGCTTTGGAGGCGGAACATCAAGAGAATTTGAGCTGCTTTGAGAAGCTATCGTTAAACTCGGATGTCATGTCACTCGTCCATCCGTTTTCCGTACCGCTTACCCTACACTGTGTCGTGGAGGAGACGGGAGCCTATCCCTTCTGTTAGGATAAAATGCACAAGGTGTACTCGTGTTTGAGAAAAGCAGCCGAAATCATACGTTTTGTGCCTCTCCAAAGCTCCGTATCGTTTGCTGGATCAAGCAGTTGAGCCTCGATATATCCTACCCATGAGAGAATACATCTCAGTTAACTTCATCTAGATATTCTAATCTGGTTTGCACATGTGGCTTAACTCATTTGGAATGAGAATGAACAACCGTCATATAAGCCATAGGATCAAGTATTTGCAACATCGCCCGAGTCGGTTTGCTGTCATTTCTAAACCTCCACTAGCTTCCTTCTTCTTTTCTTAGTCAGACCTCTAGATCCTTAGATTAATCCCAGCCAGAGAAATTCATTACCATGGGAGCGAGACTAGGCGAAGGAAAGCTCTGGGTTGTTTTTGAGCACTGGTGTTCGTAGATGTCTACTTGGCCTCCTTGTAATTTCTTGTGATACCCCTGGGTTAAAAAACATTCTTGACTCTCAATGCTGATCTCTTGCTAACGTTGAAAATAAAAAAATAAAAAAACGAATGCCTAAAACATTCTAACTTCATACGCTTTAACTAGTGTCCTAGATGCCCACAAACTTCTGTCATGTTTTATGTTCTTCTCTTTCCAAAGGAAAGTAGCAGGAGTACACTGGAACAGTCCTGGCTTTCACGAAAAAGTGAATACACACACACACACACAAAAAAAAAAAAAAAGAGCACAAGCCTCTTCCAGGAAAAAAAAAAAAAGCAAGGGTAATTTTCTGCCTCTTCATGCTGATTCCGAACACGTGTCCGCAGTTCATTCCGTAATCCACTGTACAACCTTGCAAATGAAAACATACTTTGGTCTCCTCTATTTTTCCACGTTTTGTTTGCTGTTCTGCCAGAAGCCATGTTGTGTTTTGGCCCATATGCGTGCTGTAGTTCTGCATGTGTCGGCGTTCAGACCTACAGGACAAAGAGAATGTTTTGAGAGAGCAAATATTTGAGTACAGCATTATGTAAAGTGTGAATAGATCTATACACATGGTCATGTACAGTTTGTAGACCTACTTAAAACCTGGCAACTTATTTGAGCATTTCTTTTATACATAATTGCCAAATTATTACGCAATAGGGAACTGTTATTGGGACTGGTATCCCATCCAGGGTGTGTTCCCACCTCGTGCCCAGTATTCTTGGGATAGGAACCGGATCCAGCACACCCTGACCAGTATAAAGTGCTTAGTGGAGATGAATGAATGAATAATTGATCTGATAATAGATTTACCGGGTGGATCACTGCCCAAGGATCCCTGGCTCGATCCTGAGCTCAGGTTACCGTCTCTGTGGAGTTCTTCCCGGATCTATGTGAGTCTACTCTGGTTTATCCGGTTTCCTCCTACCTTCGATGATGGACTGGTATTCCTGGGATAGACCTGAGATCCTCCATGACCCTCCATGACGAGATCCTCCATGAAGTAATACAACAGACGCCCAATGCGATGTAAGCGCACAGAAAATAAAGGCGCTATCCTAGATAACGTCTGAAGGGGAACATGGATAGGAATAGAGAGATGGAGCTGTTTGGAGAGGAGACGCTCATTCCACCATTGTGGAGTGGTTTCTTGCAAATTCTTACAGACTTGTAATTGTGAGATCATTTTGCATAAACTAAAATAAAAAGACTTCCACGTGTCAGAATTACTCCCGTCATGGATTTAGACCTTGTCATGGTGAAGGGGCTGGTGTACTTTGGTGAGAATTGGAGCTATGTCTCTGGGAGATTATTGCCCCCAGTGGGGCCACCATTGGTGAACAGATCTAAGGGAAGAGGTCAGACAAAAAGTGATCCTAAAGACCCCCATGAAAAGTACAAAAAAGACCAAGTGTACCCTGCCAAGAATAGGGTTGCCACGTTAAATTCTTACAGATAGCCCTGAGTGTTGATTCCACAGGCAAGATTCATGGTCAGGAGACATGGTCAGGTGACATGGAGCCCTCTTGAGTGCTCACCACATGCAAGATGAAGGGCGTCAGGCTTTAATTCCAGCCAAATAAGAAGCGCACTTGATAGTTGATTGGAGACCAAGATGAACTAATTAAACAAGTCGAATCAGGCTCCTGCTTGGTTGGAATGAAAGCCTGCAGATAATATTGAAGACCCCTGGAAAGGTACTGTTAGAATTATTACATATTTTTGCATTAGATTGGTTTAGTTTAACATTGAATGCAAATGTGACGAACGGTTGTCATTTCTTATGAAAACCCAATGGAATTGCTTTCATTTCTTAGGATTCAGCATCCTCAGGTGCAGCTTGCAGCTTGCCTCTTCCATAAGAAAATCCCCCAAGCTCTCGTCTTACACTGGTAGCAGTCGCACTTGTTTCGCTTCATGTAGTCTTGTGTGTGTAGCACAAGTGTTGTGCTATCCTACTGTGTTTGTGTGGCCGGGTAGCGTCTCCCGACCACTGCGTACCAAACCGTGAACCATGAGAAGCCTCGATGAGCCACAAGCTCTCAGCGCTCTGCCGCATACAAGACGGATTGCTGTCTCAAACACAGAGAGACCTGTAACTGATTTCCAGCATTTTAAGAGCCAATGGTTTAACGGCATGGGTTTTGCCACTGGCTCTAACGGATGCCAATCAGGATGGCTTGAGAACGAGATGGATCCCCCTGCTGATGTGTAAGAGCGGTTTGTTTTAGCAATGTGGGCAAACCTGAAGTAGCACAGAGGGTTGGAAACCACATGCTAACACACCGGGGGGGGGTTAAAAACCCAACAAACACAGCAGGCTGACAACTTGATTTATGACTGAGGCTTCGAGCCAGGCAGATCTGAGTGGAGAAAGCGCGAGAGGGAGTTCGAGAGCGCTGATTAATGTACTGTCCGATCGGACTCACAGAAGGTTGTCTTTCTGTACCGTGTCAACGAGATGAGTTACTTTAATAGCGTCAGGTGTGACGTCGGCGAATGTTGATTCTAAGGACCGTGGTAAGAGCATGTCATACTCAGGTCCCTGTAATACCGGAACAAATGAATTGCTATAATTAAAATAATTGGGCAAATCATTCAGATGAATATACGGAACGCAATCCGCCTCTCTGACGTTACCGTAAACACCTCATATACCTCCGGATGTTAGTTACACCCTCCCCTCAGGTGTCTCCCCAGCTCAGGCGATGCTTCGAAATCCTCTGTATGTTATTTATTTCCACCAGTCTCCATGCTCAGGTCCAGACATCTTCTCGTCTGAATTATCATCGTTCCGCTAAAATTAAATGGAGCACAGTCGATTAAGATCTATGCAGGTAAAGCTGCGACTTGAGCTCAGGTGTGAAGATATACAGGTAAGAGATATCAAAGGATGTGATTTCTTTTTCTTTCTTTTTCTTTTATCACTAGGCTACAGAATAGACCAAATACTTTAACCCAGCTCCCAGAATCAAGGTTTTGACCCCATGTTCTCCACTGTTTGAACATTTTCAGTGTCTCCTCCATAGCTAGTTCTATTCTGCGCTTATCACACGTGAAGCCACCACGTTTTCGGAGCTGCAGCCCGGTGAAACATCAGTAACTGGTTGAACACGCTTGGAGGGGCGCACTAACTATCCTGTATATACAGTATGAGCTAACATACAGAGGTTCATGTTTGGAAAGTGGTGCTCTTGTTGACAGTAGACACAGGAAAGACATCCCTCCTACCCTGAGAGCGGTCCATTTGTCCTCTCTCAGCCTCCCAGATATGAATGCTTATGGCAGCGAGATATGAACTGAAGAGATCAGACTTCATGTTTTTTTCAGAACAGTGGCAGGATCTTATCTGTCCATCAGACAAGGGGATGGGGGTGTGAACAGCAAGGAGCCCTATCTAAGGCATCCCGATTGAAATTCCGAACGGTAGCGAAGGACACGTAAGCTGTTTTTGAATACGGCGTCACTGTTACATCACAAACGAATGCTGTTTATGTTAATGCACACGTTCTAATACGTTATCGGTTCTTACACAGGGACTCGTACAGCGGACGCTCCACGTGAACACGTAATAAACACGTGTGATAGTTGATAGAGTGAAGGTTTCTGCAAGGAGACGTTTATTAAGCATTTATGGAAGGAGTCTCCAGTGTGAGCGCTTTCAGTTTCAACATGGGACCGGTTTATCTGTAATATATGCCATGTTTCTGGTCATACGAGGGGGAAAAGAAAAAAAACATAGAGGCACGTTGTTATTGGAAAATAATCAACTTTGTGGTAAGTACGCTTCATCGCACCAACCCGTCGTGGATTATTTCCCTATAATAGCACACCCCCTTACATGTTTTAAGCCTTGTAGCTCCAGTACAACATTTCAAAATAAAAAAAAAGCAAACTTCCGACATCAGACATGTCCGGGATGATCGATTACATTTGAGGTAAGTGGAACATTTGTGTAAATTTGATTGCATGCCAATTTAGTTACCTGGCAGGCAGTCAAAGGAAATGAACTAAAGATGTCTGAGCACGTGGCTTTTCATGTCTCCGCTTCTCTCCCGTAGTAATGTGGTTCCTATTTTCATCCACTCTAAAATCATTAAGAGTGTAGACGTACAATTTATTCTGTTAAAGATGCTGGACTCGAAAGCTAAATGAGGCACAGCGTTGGTCATTTGAGAAATAATCCCCCTCTGGCCCAACACCATGGCGCTTTTCTCTCGACTTTTTCACCCGACCACTTACCATCCAAGACGAGAAGAAAGACAGGGACGAGGAGCCTGGGTTCCTGTTGACGTTGGCTCTGTCTCGCTCGATGTTCTGTGCTTCTTGAAAAGAAAAGGAAAACGGTGTCTGACGCAACACGGCCGTTCCTGGCATCGATCGGACACGTCTAGATGTTTGGAATTGCAGCCCTTTGAAAACGGGCCATCGGTGCTTTGGACCGCGTCAGCGTGAGGCGTTTGATTGATGACAGTCACTGCCGTGTGAGAGGCGAATCTTTGGGGGTGGGGGGGGGGGGAGGAAACGAGAGCGATTAATCGACCTGAGTGCGTATCAGGAATTGGGAAGGATGACGGCGATGGCGAGCGGGAAAGCCTCACGGAAGACGGTTTCAGTAGGCACCTGTTTTCCGTTAATACGCGTTTGTTAAAATCGCTGGCGGGAGGAACGCCACGAAGGTCCAAGCTGTTCCAGTTTATGAAAAACGTTTCCTCTTCAGGTGCTTTCCCGTGTGGAAAAATAAAAAAAAAGTCTCGCTTTAGGACCGGACGAGTTTGTAATATTAACTAACCGTGGCCTGATGGCGTGAGTGGAAAGTGGAGCGCCGTGAGTTTTCCACAGCCGGAACCTGAATACGGACCTCCGAGGCTTCAAACTCAGCCTGAGGTTTATCATGCGGCGGTTCAGTCACCTCATCTAGCCATGGCATCATTCACACTCTCACAGACGCACACAAACATAGCAGAACTATAAGTATAATTAAGTACAAGGAAGAGTCCAAGCATGGTCATCTAGATGAGAGATTTTTGCTCACTGACTGATTTCCGTTGTCGAGAAACAATTTGTCTGCAAACTTGCCGAAGTTAACACTCTTCAGCTTCATTTACCCATGTTTAAAAAATGCTTTTCCCCCATCGTGCCTCAAGCCTTCATCGTCCCTCTCCTTATACGTCCGTGATTCCCAGAATGTGGCCACCCTCGGCGACTCGGCTCGGAGTCAGCGTCTCGCACTGATCTCTGAGGGAGGCGCAGGCATCACACGAGAACTTTAAAAGCAATTTATTGCAGGGAGGATCTGAAGATCTGAGCTCCAGATCGGACGCAGCCACCAAGTCCTACATTGTCTGGAGAAACTGCTTTGTTTGAGGGCAGGAGGATTGTTTTTTTTTTTGCTCTTTGACATCAATCAGTGGCTTGTGTCACATTTATGGCTCTGTTAAAGGGTTTGTTTTCCAGGCTTGGAATCTGGAACTGGGAGCAGAAACAGATTCATGTTCTAGATGATGACGTCGGGCTTGTTCTCTTTCTCCATCCGTCTCGATAGAACCATGTCACGGCTCACGGAGATGGAAATCCGCTTTGATCCGTGAAAAATCTTACCGAATGTTATAAAGAACCGTCCGAACGAGATCGTTACAGGGTCGAGCCTCTGTATTTACAGTAAGTATGATCTTTTGTTATGTTTGGCCGTGTATTCGAGCCCGACTTTAAAGAATCGTAGGCGTTTAAAGCATCATCCGTAATCGCGTGAACGTGTCCGAAGAGAACGAGTCAAAACGTGACATGGATGTCGGCTTCGTGTACGCCCGTGGTCAAATGAATAACTCTCGTGACACGGCGCCGTTCGATTCTCGACTCTGATTGGTCAGAAGGTGTTGGTTCGTTTTCTATAAGAGCAGCTCTGGCAGTACAGTCAAGCGCTTCAGGTTTATATTAATACGTGGTCGTTTCTATGGCAGCAGCTCGTTCACAGGGGTTGGATTTCCACGTAAATGAAACTTCATAATAATAAACAAATTTTAAGAATTCAGTCAAGAAAACTGTGTGATTGTTGACGCTGTGACGTTAACTACAGGAACTAATCCGCTTGTCTTAGATGTTCTATAACATTAACTGTAACTATAAACGGATAAAAATGCGTACAATGTGTGGTTGGGTTTATTACGCGGGGGGGGGGGGGTTTGGACCCCAATTTTTCTCCCTAATTTAATTCCCACCCAGCAGTTAGGTCTCCCCTATCATATGACAGATACCAGTCTGGGAAGGTGACGGGTAACACACTCGGAACGTTAAATAACAGACTTTTAGGCTACTAACTCTTGTAACAGATTGCTTTTTCATTCTTATTAGTTTGTTTTAGGCACAATTGGGGAAAAAAAAGAGGAACTGACAGGAATTTAGGCATTAAAAGTGAAACGAGAGAGAGAGTAAATACGACAGATCAAGCGAAAATAGAAAATTCTAGTGGACAGGTACAGGCTCTCTCAGCCAATACTTACAGGAAGTACTGAGTACAGAGCAGGCACTCATTAATCGGGTGGGATACCTGCGCCGTGCCGGCGACGGGCCAAACCAAACACAGCAGGGGGAGAACTCGGCAACCACCTCCCGGTTTTCCCACCATGAATGAGCAGGTCTAATTGATATCCGAGCCCGACGTCACCAGGGTGCCATTACAGGCCCGCTGAAGTTGTCACTTTTTGTCTTCTTCCGAAAAACAGATCCAGGCTCAGTCACGGACTCTGACCTCTGAAAACCACGAGTGGGCTTTCCATTCAAATAAGCATGCTATATATTAGAGAAGTTTATGCAAGCCCTGCAGCAGTGCCGGTCAGTTCTAGAGAGAATAAAACGTTTGAAAGATTTATTAAGGGTTAGCTGTAAGCTGGGCTCGTCCACGCTGAGGCTGGCTCGGGGGGAAAGCCTCAGCGGGAAGTGTTCACAGGTCATCAGATTTGTGAGGTGTTAATATTTTTTGCAGAGTGTTTCGGCCATGAGCTCAGGTCTGAAAACAGATTACACACAGTCGAGCGCGAAAGCTCTGTGCTCTGTGCTCTGTGCTCTGCGCTCGGCTCGGTCAGACCTGGTCCCCATCTTTTCGGAGACTTAATAAGGAACACTTCTGTATATGTGTGAAAAATGACCTCAGTGACTTACAGGCACTTTGAGCTCTTATTGCTCCTACTAAAGTAATTATTTTTATTTTTGATTATTTTAGTGTTCATAATACTCATTTCCAGAGTGTTTTAAGCCGTACAAAGTTTTTGGGTTAAAAAAAAACGGTTGTCATGAACCAGGTTTGTCTCGCTCCTGCTTCAGCGCCGCACTCACCTCAGCCTTCGTTTATACACAGCTCCAGTGTTGCGAGTTCAGTGACTAATCGAGCAGATGTTCAGCCACTGTACTGCACTCGATATAGCACTGACCACTATTGTTCCCAATGACTAATCACCGATGACAGCTGTTCTTAGCAACCAGGCACTAATCACCATTGCTCCCAAACAACAGTTGTTGATCACCACTGTAACCAACAATCAATTACTGAGCACCATGGCTTCTCAACAACCAATCACTGATCACAACTGTTCCCAACAACCAGTAACTGATCACCAATTGTTCACAACAACCAATCACTGATCATCTTTGTTCACAACACCCAATTACTGATTACAACTGTAAACAACAACCAATCACTGATCACCATTGTTCACAACACCCAATTACTGATTACAACTCTTCCCAACAACCAATCACTGATCGCCATTGTTCACAACACCCAATTAAAGATTACAACTCTTCCCAACAACCAATCACTGATCACCATTGTTCACAACAACCAATTACTGATTACAACTCTTCCCAACAACCAATCACTGATCGCCATTGTTCACAACAACCAATTACCGATCACAACTGTAAACAACAACCAATCACTGATCGCCATTGTTCACAACAACCAATTACCGATCACAACTGTAAACAACAACCAATCACTGATCGCCATTGTTCACAACAACCAATTACCGATCACAACTGTTCCCAACAACCAATCACTGATCGCCATTGTTCACAACACCCAATTACTGATTACAACTCTTCCCAACAACCAATCACTGATCGCCATTGTTCACAACACGAAATTACTGATTACAACTCTTCCCAACAACCAATCACTGATCGCCATTGTTCACAACACCCAATTACTGATTACAACTCTTCCCAACAACCAATCACTGATCGCCATTGTTCACAACACGAAATTACTGATTACAACTCTTCCCAACAACCAATCACTGATCGCCATTGTTCACAACACCCAATTACTGATTACAACTGTTCCCAACAACCAATCACCAATCACCATTGTTCACAACAACCAATCACTGATCACCATTGTTCCCAACTGTGACTATACTGTATACTGTAACTTGACTGTGACTATAATTCTTTAATTTACACCCTGTTGGCTTCATTTCAATTCAGTTCCATTTTATTTATATTGCACTTTTAAAATAGCCACAAAGCAGATTTACAGAACTCTGAATAAAGGCTAAACCTGACCCTAATGAGCAAGGCAGAGACAACAGTAGCAAGGTAAACTCATGAGATGACATGAGGAAGAAACCTTGAGTATGAGCATCAAGGTCATTTTTGTTTTTATTTGAGTTGTTTTTTTACGTCTGTAATAACATTAATAAGTGAAGTTATCTACTGTTCAGATGGTGTAAGAAGATGTATATTCTGTGCAGAGCACAAGCAGGGACTCCGGCATGGCTAGCTATGACCGCAAAACTAATAGTGCCCCAAAAAATATATATCCCCAGTCATCATACAGTATACATTACATTTGTGTGTTTTACTGGCTGTGATTAACGTCTGAGGTCAGTGATTAAACCACTGGCTAATAAATCAATTGCGTCCAGCTACAGCGTCTCGTTTCCCCCAAAAACAGATCTAGATTTCATTTGCGTTCGTTGTTTTTTTTTAAATCCCATATTATGCCTACTACATCATCCTGCCAGCCCTCGTCCTCTCTCGTCCTTTACGAGACTCTGGTGTCCACTTTCTTTCCTCGCTGGTGGGTTCAGCATGCTGCACATTCCCACGTGCTCTGGACTTTTATTGCTTTTATTGTTTATTAACCCAGGGTTGCCAGGTTGGATGCTTTCCAACATGTCCTGACCCTTAAACGGGGTGACCGAGAGGCTGTGGGTCATTTTTTAGACAGGGGGGAAAGTTTCAGGAGCAAAGAATGGACTTCTCGAACTTTTTAACCCTGTCATAGTCATAAATGTGAGACTTGCACCACAGTGAACTTCAGAAAGCCTTCTAACTCATGTCGACGTAACAGAGGCGAGTCCTCGCCTTTCACCCCGCTTTCGCTCGTTACCCAAGTGCACTACACGCCCTCTCTCGCCCCGACTTCATTCTGTCTCTGTGTAAACCTACTCCTACATGTTTTATAGCCATTTTCCCCTGACCCGAGTTTATTCACTGCAAATATGCTTCTCCAAAATAGAGACGAGGACGACGAGGACGTGGAGGAAGAAGAAGAGGAGGAGGAAGAAGAGGGCGGTGCCATGAAGCAGAGAAAGCAATTAATGAAACAATCAGAACATTTTTATATTAAGTATAAAATACTTAATATAATATAATAATATAATAATAATCAGTTCAAAAATAAATTAAAACCGTCATTTATTAACAACATTTTTAAAACATGATCAGTGGTGATTAGGGCAAACGTTTATTTTTTTCCCCTTTCCTTAATTTTTTTTTTCTTTGTACTTTTTTTCTTAAATTTATTTTTAGCTTCTTTCTTTTTTATTTTATTTTCTTTATGCCACTTTTGCTTTAGCCTTTATGTGTTTTTTTAAAAACTTATTTACCTCATAAATGAAAAAAAAAAAAAAACAACAGACAACTAAACTTAAATAAGATGGCATGAACATAAAAAAAACAATTTTAAAAAATTAACTGAAAACTGATTTAAAAAGTATTATTTTCATTTTTTTATATTTTACATATTAATTTAAATATATAAATATTTTTATTATCAAATACACGTGAGTTTGTTAATTGCCAATTTACATGAATGTATTTCTTGTAGTTGATGAAAGTTTTTTTTTTTCCTTTTATGCGTTTTATTTCTTATTTAGAATAGATTTATTTCTTATTGATCACAGTTGTAGTAATTATTTATTCAGCTTCTTGTTTTGCTAACACAGAGGGTGGTGAAGGCATAGGAGAGAGTTTTCACTTTAGTAAGGATTATCAGTATTAATCGCAGCCTTTATTACTGTAGTAAAAAAAAAAAAAGAGAGAGAGAATGCACGTTATATTTCTTGCTTTTGGCTAAGGGGGAATAAAAAGTTTGCTAAGGGAAAGGATTTTTTTTTTTTTTAAATTTTTTATGAGATATCAGATTCCTTGAAATTTTTTCCAGATACATGCTAAATAATCATAATTTGCACAGGACTAAAAAATGATACTCGCAGAGAGAAGTTTTTATCACCTGCGCCGAACGTATTTTCACTTGTTAAGCTCGGGTTTACTAGCGTTTTTACGACCTGTCTGCACGTTTCTTCGGTTTTAGCACACTGCGGAATAAGTGATACGGATTCTGACAGCGGGCTCGGTGCTGGGGTTAGTGATGGATGTGGAAGCTGCTGTACCCTGAACTAAATCCAGGTCTCTCTCTCTCTCAAAATACATATACAGTTGAGGCCAATATATATATATATACATCCCATCCCATCCATCCATCTTCTATACCACTTATCCTTTTCAGGGTCACGGGGAAACCTGGAGCCTATCCCAGGGAGCATGGGGCACAAGGCGGGGTACACCCTGGACAGGGTGCCAATCCATCGCAGGGCACAATCACATACACACTCACACACCCGTTCGTACACTACGGACACTTTGGACACGCCAATCAGCCTACCATGCGTGTCTTTGGACTGGGGGAGGAAACCGGAGTACCCGGAGGAAACCCCCGCAGCACGGGGAGAACATGCACGTGGAGAACATATATATATATATATATATATATAGAGAGAGAGAGAGAGAGAGAGAGAGAGAGAGTGAGAGAGAGAGAGAGAGAGAGAGAGAGAGTATTCATGTAAACACAGTCGGTTATGTCTTCAGTGAATGTAAACAGTTGGGGGGGGGGATTGGAGATGTGTCAATACAGTATATTGGATCTGTGCATTAGGTCTAAAAGTGACAGCAGTGTAATAAACCTGTTTAACGAGCTGAAAAAACGTCCCGGTGTGAACGGGCCTTAATAGATAAGCATCCTGAGGAAGGAGGATTATCTGGCAACACTAAAGCAACACCTCAAGACAGCGAGCAGAAAGGTAGAACTGGGTTGTGTTTAGACTGGATATAAGAAAACATCTGGGCTCAGCAGAATATCTTTCTTCTTTCTATATGTTGCTCTTTAGCTCTTTATGTGTTCTCTGTTATCTGTCTCGCTCTCTCACTCTATTTTTATCATCGTCATCATCATCATCATCATTTGTTGGTTGTAGGTCACGTGACTGTGTGTTTGTATGTCCTTGAATATGTGTGGTAGGCCTGTGTGTGTGTGTGTGTGTGTGTGCACGTGTAGTTCATGACTCTTCGTGGTGTTCTACACATCTTGACTCTCCACCCTTCCTCCCTCAGCAGTTTTAACGAAACGTCAGTGTCTGATTCAGTGAAGATTAACCAGCAAGAATTCGGTTATAAATTAGGACGGAGAAGAAAAACAGGACAGTGACCTGAGTCATGTAAATCTCTTGTGCAACCACTTCTTCATTTCATAAACTCAAGACTTTATTGGGCAAGATTTCTCTGCATGGGAAAGTTGTGTGTGAAACAGTAATTGAGAAGAAGTTATACTGTTATGAATACATAAATTATGCCGGAGGGGCTAGGGACGCTGTTGAAAGTGTAGAGATTTAGAAAGATGCCGGTTAACACAGACGCTTTTTTATTTTTTTTAATTTATTTTTAGACCTATCAGCACTTCGCAAAACAAGCTTACACCCATGCTAATATGAAGCTATTTGTAGAATGCTTGAAATGCCATATTTTCAACTCCTGTATAAATGAGGGGTGTCAAAACATATGGCTCATGGACCTGGACCAGCCCGATAAATGTTCTAGTCCGGGCCACAAAATGAATTTTGGTTTAAATGAAAAACTGTCCTGTGGATCATAACTGAACTGAAACATTCTGAAACGAAAGAGCTCGTTTCTGTGATTCCACTAGGGGGCAATATAGAGCAATAGACCCATTCATGACAACATGTGCTAATATTTCATACGTTATTAGCAAACTAAAGATTAGCCGTATAATAAAGTTCCAGGTTGGAAAATTCAAGGGGCTTGAATACTTATGGAAGAGACTGTATGGTAAAACAATAACTTGGGAATATGTTGAAAAACTTTTTACGAATAGGGCGCACGGCTTAGTGGTTCGCACGTTCGCGTCACACCTCCAGGGTCGGGGGTTAAGATTCCCACCGTGGCCCTGTGTGTGCGGAGTTTGCATGTTCTCCCCGTGCTGCGGGGGTTTCCTCCGGGTACTCCGGTTTCCTCCCCCAGTCCAAAGACATGCATGGTACGCTGAATGGCGTGTCCAAAGTGTCCGTAGTGTATGAATGGGTGTGTGAGTGTGTATGTGATTGTGCCCTGTGATGGATTGGCACCCTGTCCAGGGTGTACCCCGCCTCGTGCCCGATGCTCCCTGGGATAGGCTCCAGGTTCCCCCGTGACCCTGAAGGAAGGATAAGCGGTATAGAAGATGGATGGATGGATGGAACTTTTTCTGAATTGCACGCAACGAATTGTTCATCTGTTTTGTCACGCACGCCAGTACGCACAAATATCCAGTCAGTCAGTCATGTGGAAGCAGCGTAAAGCATATACAGGTCAATCTCAGTGATCTCAGTTGGCCTGGTTATTGGTCCCAGTTTGAGTTTTTCGGAAATCTCCCGCGGTCTCACAGAATGGCGCGGAAAACAAAAAACGTCGAACGTTTGACAGTTCTGTGGAGCGCAAACGCCTGGCTGGACTGTTTCGAGCTGACAGGAAGGCTCCGCTAACCCAAATAACCACTCTTTACAAGCGTGTCGAGCAGGAAAGCATCTCAGCACGTCGAACATTGAGGCGGGTGAGCTGCAACGGGAGAAGATCGGATCGGGTTCCAGTCCTGGACCAGGAATCCGATGCTATAACGTATGACTCTGTTGTACGTCGCTTCAGTGGAGAAATTGCATTAATGTACTATTATTTCAGTCAATACTGCACATAGACAAGATTTTCCGATCATGATTTATTATTTATTTATCATAAGAAATGAACAAAGGCTTTTAAGGCTACGTGGATTATAATATGTTCGGTTTAATAAGCCTGCGGTATCGTGCTCTATTTTTTTTTTCTTCTTCTTCTTCTTTTCCTCTAATTGTCCGGGACCGTGGCTGATCAGGGATAACTGGTTCTACAGGAAGAGTTTGGTGTGGCAGGCGTTGCAGTAAGGTTTCCCAGCCTGCTCCTTAAACACTCCCTGAGAGAGCTGACGCAGACAGAAAGCGCACACGAAGTGCTCGGGGTGAAAACGGCGTCCCAGAGCGGAGATGCAGCGGCCTGTGATGGGGGCGTTACACGTGGCGCAGAGCGTCCCCATCCTGGAGTGGTAGTGCTGAGAACACAGGGGACGACCGTCCATCTCCAGGAAACAGCCGTCCGTGAACGGCTTCAGACAGTCCTGAGAGAGAGAGAGAGAGAGAGAGAGAGAGAGAGAGAGAGAGATTAAAATACAGAAAGAAACTTTATGATTAATGACAGAGAGAGACATGGGAAAGATGAGATATTGTGAGAAAGAAAGGAAGTAGAAAGAGCTGAAAGAGACAACAAGGGAAAGCGGGAGACAGAAAGCAGAGTATAAGATGGGGATAAATGAAGAAATGAGAAAGAACGAAGAGACTGAGAAAGAGAGAGAGAGAGAGAGAGAACAAAGAATGAGAGGGACGGAGAAGCTGAAACGAAGGGGAAAGAACGGACAGAAATAAAAGGAGGGAAAGAGAAAGAGCCATTCGATATACCAGAAGATGTAGCGCTACATGCAGAAAGAGGAGGGATACAGACGGAGAGATAAAATAGAGATGAAGTGGAAGAATGGAGAGCAGAGAGAGAGAGAAGAGATGGACAAACAGGAAGATGAAGACAGGAACAGAGAGAAAGCAAGAGACAAGTCGAGCGATAGATGACGAGCAAGAAATGAAAAAAGCTGTGACAAATTGGAGTGAGGGCATTGCTACTCTAAATCCTGAGACTAACGTGTGTGTGTGTGTGTGTGTGTGTGTGTGTGTGTGTGTGTCTCACAGCACAGACGAAGCAGTCAGGGTGCCAGGTGCCGTTCGCCGCTGAGAGGTAGTTCTCCCTGACCGGCTCGCCGCATCCCGAACACTTCGGAGCAAACAGGAAGTAAAAATCTTTAGGGCAGTATGGCTTCCCCTCACGCTCCATAAAACCTGTACACACACACACACACACACACACACACACACACACACGCATACACACGCAGTTTGGACCACACACCACATAGGAGAGTAATATTACTAAACACGCAGCACAGGGGATTAATATTACTAAACACACAGCACAGGGGATTAATATTACTAAACACACAGCACAGGGGATTGATATTACTAAACACACAGCACAGGGGATTAACATTACTAAACACACAGCACAGGGGATTGATATTACTAAACACACAGCACAGGGGATTGATATTACTAAACACACAGCACAGGGGATTAATATTACTAAACACACAGCACAGGGGATTAATATTACTAAACACACAGCACAGGGGATTAACATTACTAAACACACAGCACAGGGGATTGATATTACTAAACACACAGCACAGGGGATTAACATTACTAAACACACAGCACAGGGGATTGATATTACTAAACACACAGCACAGGGGATTGATATTACTAAACACACAGCACAGGGGATTAATATTACTAAACACACAGCACAGGGGATTAATATTACTAAACACACAGCACAGGGGATTAACATTACTAAACACACAGCACAGGGGATTGATATTACTAAACACACAGCACAGGGGATTAATATTACTAAACACACAGCACAGGGGATTAATATTACTAAACACACAGCACAGGGGATTGATATTACTAAACACACAGCACAGGGGATTAATATTACTAAACACACAGCACAGGGGATTAATATTACTAAACACACAGCACAGGGGATTGATATTACTAAACACACAGCACAGGGGATTGATATTACTAAACACACAGCACAGGGGATTAATATTACTAAACACACAGCACAGGGGATTGATATTACTAAACACACAGCACAGGGGATTGATATTACTAAACACACAGCACAGGGGATTAACATTACTAAACACACAGCACAGGGGATTGATATTACTAAACACACAGCACAGGGGATTGATATTACTAAACACACAGCACAGGGGATTAATATTACTAAACACACAGCACAGGGGATTAATATTACTAAACACACAGCACAGGGGATTAACATTACTAAACACACAGCACAGGGGATTGATATTACTAAACACACAGCACAGGGGATTAATATTACTAAACACACAGCACAGGGGATTAATATTACTAAACACACAGCACAGGGGATTAATATTACTAAACACACAGCACAGGGGATTGATATTACTAAACACACAGCACAGGAGGTTCCATGTTGTGTTGTCATGTTGTGTGCTCGTCCTCACCCTCAGGTCCGAATCGTTCCCCACAGTGATTGCAGAAGAAATGTTCTGGGTGCCACGTGCGGTCCATCGCCGTCAGGATGTTCTTTTGACAAACACACACAATTTTAATTACACACAGAATGACCTTCAAATGACCTGATCATTGAATGAGGACAAATAACAGTTCCATCATTATAAATGAAAAGGAAACAGCTGTGTAGTGTGTTAAAGGAGTGTGTTAAAGGCGTGTGTTAAAGGCGTGTGTTAAAGGAGTGTGTTAAAGGCGTGTGTTAAAGGCGTGTGTTAAAGCAGTGTGTTAAAGGAGTGTGTTAAAGGAGTGTGTAGGCCTGTATGGTGTAGTATAGTGTGTAGAGTACAGGTGTGTGTTACCTGTAGAATCGGGCCCTGGCAGTACGCACAGCGTGGTGCGTACAGGTTCTGGTAGTCGGCATCGCAGTACGGATTCCCGTCCCGCTCGAAGAACCCTTTACTGCCGAGTTCCTCTTTACACACCACACACACAAAGTGCTCGGGGTGCCACACCTGCCCCAGAGCCGTGATCATCTACACACAGGACAGGACACGCGGTTCTGGTGAAAATGAAATACTAACACACACAGAACACAACATACACAGGGTGTCACACCTGCCCCGACTTCTACACCTGCCCCGACTTCTACACCTGCCCCGACTTCTACACCTGCCCCGACTTCTACACCTGCCCCACCTGCCCCAACTTCTACACCTGCCCCAACTTCTACACCTGCCCCACCTGCCCCAACTTCTACACCTGCCCCAACTTCTACACCTGCCCCACCTGCCCCAACTTCTACACCTGCCCCACCTGCCCCAACTTCTACACCTGCCCCAACTTCTACACCTGCCCCGACTTCTACACCTGCCAAACCTGCCCCAACTTCTACACCTGCCCCAATTTCTACACCTGCCCCGACTTCTACACCTGCCCCACCTGCCCCAACTTATACACCTGCCCCAACTTATACACCTGCCAAACCTGCCCCAACTTCTACACCTGCCCCAATTTCTACACCTGCCCCAACTTCCACACTTTGTTCTTTCCTCCTTTCATTCTTTCTTTCTTTCCTTCTTTCTTTATTTCTTTCTTTCCTCCTTTCCTTCTTTCCTCCTTTCCTTCTTTCCTCCTTTCTTTCTTTCCTCCTTTCCTTCTTTCTTTCTTTCTTTCTTTCCTTCTTTCTTTCTTTCTTTCTTTCCTCCTTTCGTTCTTTCCTCCTTTCCTTCTTTCCTCCTTTCTTTCTTTCCTCCTTTCCTTCCTCCTTTCATTCTTTCTTTCTTTCCTTCTTTCTTTATTTCTTTCTTTCCTCCTTTCCTTCTTTCCTCCTTTCCTTCTTTCCTCCTTTCTTTCTTTCCTCCTTTCCTTCTTTCTTTCTTTCTTTCTTTCTTTCCTTCTTTTTTGCCTACCCGCTAGTAGAGTTTTAAGCATTTTTTTTTTAAACCTGTGGAAAACTTGTATGTAATGTCAACAAAAATAAATAATTTAACACTAAAAAAAAAGGAGAAAATGACATAAAAATAAGTCAGCTGAAGTACTTTAACTCTAACGTTTAACAATTTTAAAGATTGAGTACAAAAAAACGGCTGCTTCCAAATGTGTCATTTAATGTTTTTTTTATGTTATAAAAAGATATAGAGATACACAATATCTCACAATATCTCAGAAACATGACAATTTAGCATGTCCATATTATATCATCACACCGCCCAGCCCTTATATCTGTCTGTCTGTCTGTCTGTCTGTCTGTCTGTCTGTCTGTCTCACTGACCTTCCCAGCGATGCACTTCCCACAGGAAGCGCAGTGTCCCTTGGCCGTAGTGCGCACTCCCATCTTCTCCATATCTGAGTTCAGCGTTCCCAGCAGGTTGTCAATGGTGTCGATGTTCTCGGACAGGTTCTTGGACATGTTCTCCGTTGCTGGATCATTCTGCACACTGTTTCCTGTGGCTTCTTTCCTTTCTTCTGGCTTTGTGTCTTTTTCAGACTTCTCACTGAGTGCTGGCTTATCCGAAACCTTAGACACAGGATAAAGGGTTTTTAATATATATATATATATATATATATATATATATATATATATATATATATATATATATACAATAACATCTTTCAGAAACATGACTTTCAGTCAAATGCCACATTTAGTGCACGATGCTAGTGAGCCTCTACTGCCCTCTTGTGATCTTTACTGGTAAATTGGGTCTGAGTGCTGAGACTCACCTCCAGGTTCAGCCCCAGCAGCTCATTCATGATGGAGTCCAGCTCTCGAGTGGCCGTTCCTGGACTCATCACCTCGGCCGAGACCGGAGAAGGCAACTGACTGAGAATGTACAAGAATGATTAGAGAAACCATTTCCAGCTAAACGGGAAACCTTGATTGACATGAAGTCCAAAACATCAGAGAGTCTGCATGTGAGTGATTAAAAAAAAATAAATAAATACCAGGATTTATACCAGAGCAAACCACAGGTTTATATTAATGATTATAAACATAACACATTGACGCTTTAATGAGTTATTGTTGATATGAGGGTTGAAAAACGGCTGTTATAAAGTAAATTGCTGTAGTATAAGAGGAATAAAACACCTGACGCTGTTACAGTGCTGTAACAACCCTGGTGCTGATTATTTTCCTACAAAAGCACACTGGGAAGCGTTTTATTCCTTACACGAGTAACGTGGTTTGAAGTAGACGTCTTACTGTAGCCTACCTGTACACGTTTTTGCCAGCGCTTTGTCCCGACGTCACGCCGATCCCTGAGGTCTGAACAACAGTGTTTGAGATGAGAATGACGTCCTGCTACTCATAATAAACACCATAACAACACCATAACAACATTGTACAGACATGTCGATTATATTCATGATTCGTATTCGTCCTCACCTGCGCGGAAGAAATGTTCAGGGTGAGCTTTTTATCCGAGTCGCTTTTCGTGGCGTTTGAAGCCAACTCCTCCAACAGCATATCTATCATATATATAAATATACATCGTTTACATTTTTATTTATTTTACATTCACGGAGAACGACCCGATACGAGGGTGAGCTCGACGTCAAAGACGGTCACAACTAAACGCACGCTCGCACGTATAACGTGGTTATTATCAGTAACAGGAAATGGAAAGGAAACGTCCTAATGAAATGTGATAAAATAGTCGAATGAAATTAAAACTAAACTGAAATAAGCTAAAAAATTAAAAAATTTTAAAAAACGACTCCCATTTTTAATGGTTTATTCCTCTTCAATGTATTAAAGAAGAACTTTTATCTCTTTAAAGCTGCATCTAATGTTATGAAACATTCCCATGACGGAGTTAGTTCTTTTTTTTGTGTGTGTGTTATAAACCAGCTATAAATAGTCGTTTCCTTAGAAGACGCTCTGTTTCCTCTCTCGAAGTTTATAAAGTGAAGTGGGAGCTCAGAGGTTAAGGCTTCTGATCGGAAGGTCAGCACTGGAAATCCCAGCACTGCCAAGCTGCCACTGCTGGGCCCTGGACCCTCAACTTCTCAGATGTATAAACGAGATAAGTGTAAGTCGCTCCGGATAAGGACGTCTGCCAAATCCTGTAATGTAATGTAATGTAATGTAATGTAATGTAAGCCACGTCTTATCATCTTACTGAGAACCTTTAAAGTTAGAGCTTTATCTCTGATTTGTTACGAGTGTGAAACTGGAGACTCCTTCCAAAAATGTTACATAAACGTCTCCTTGCGGCCAAAAAAAACAACAAAAAAAACCCCCAAACAAACACCACGTCTCAGTTAAATAACGACACGTTTTTTATTGGACTGTAGCAACGCAATAACTAAGCACACACACACACTGCGGTACACATCCGATTGTTCTGATTGCACCTTGGCTGGTTGCAGGGGAAGTGATTCATGGTTTTATTCTGCTACCACGGCGACAGACGTGAAACAAACCAAACGGCCGTAATTTCACCCTTCTTAACGTGACGTGTAACCCGACTGAGAGGCGAGGAATTTTGCACTCCGAGTGCTCACTTCCTCATGCAGAGGGAAGAAAAAAAGAGAAGTGTAATACAGAAACAAGCATGTTTCACTAATCTGATGCAAAACTAAGCCCACCCACTTTCCATCTCGCTCTACAAGTCCACTAACCAATGACCTGGTAACATATAAAGACTTCAGCCCAGTGCGGCGAACGTGTTCTCGTGATCAGTTTTGGTTAATAAAAGGGGGCTAGTAGCATTCACTTACACCCTTAACACACTAACACACACACACTTACATGTATATTTATCCCGTATTTAAATCAAATTCAACTGAGGGACTAAAGGTTAAGTAATTACTATATACAGGTACAGTATGTTATCACTTTTTTATTTTGATAGTGAGTGACCGCGTGAGAATAGGACAACGCTTTTAGAATCATTATATATATATATATATGTGTGTGTGTGTGTGTGTGTGTGTGTGTGTGTGTTATTAGTTCAACATATTTAAATGAAGGGTAGAATTTCCACTTCAGTAAAATATGTACAGTAAGTTAAAAAAACAACAAAAAAAAAGGAAATAATGGTAGGTTTACGGTTGGGGAAATAAGTATCGGACGCGTCACTTTATTTCAGTAAATATATATTTCCATCCAGGCTAATAACATGAAATTTTCACCAGACTTTGGTATTAACTCAAGAAATCCGCCCATATAAAGAAATCCAAACGTTAAAGTCCATAAAAAAAAGTTGCGTGTAATAAAGCGGAATGACACGGGAAAAAAAGTACTGAACACGCTAACTGAAACGTATTTAATACTCAGTGGAGAGGCCGTCGTTTGTAATGACAGCTTCAAGACACTTCCTGTATGAAGAAATGAATGAGCCGCAGTATTCAGGTATGATTTTGGCCCGTTCAAAATGACAGTTATATACTGTATAATATATGTAAGCGTAGGTTTATACGTGACAAGCGTGTGTAGACAGTAGCCTATATTAACTGTTCCTAGTGCAGAATAACTTCTTCACCCTGATCATTCTTGAGCAGCATGTTTCCTCCAAAGATGAAATCAAGCCTACGGTGTTGAACAGAGACTGAACTTAATATCTAGCTTTTTTTTTTTTAAGGGATTGGAGATTTTTGATTGGCGATTTGGTCCTGTGTGTCTGTTGGGGGGGGGGGAAATGGGAATATAAAACAAAGCGCGTGATCCTACAAAAAGGTTAAAAGATTAAAAGATTCAATAGGATTTTATGATTATGATTTTACCATGCAGTATTTTTGTTGGGTTCTTTTGCAAGTATAACCATGATGCAGTAAAATGATCATATTTCCATGGAAGGTACAAACAGGAAATGTTGCAAGAAGATTTTGCACATTGTGTTTTTTTGTTTTTTTTTTAACGCACAGCAAGACATCAAGCGACAAGAAGCGATATCGCACAACTTCACGTGTAATAACTTAAACACGAGGATGTTAAAGGCGATCCGTTGCCCTAAAATCCGATCTATAAAGCCTAATGCAGATAGTCCGAGAGCCGCCAATCCCTAAGTGACCCCAGATTTTTGTAATATTCAATATATATATATATATATATATATATATATATATATATATATATATATATAACAAATTGGTTTGGATCTCAGAGAAAGAAATTTCATTCAATCCAGTAGGACTGGAAATGGGTTTGGGACTGGAAAGGTTTACATTGTGTGTTGTTTAGGATTGATTTTGATCATATTTAAACTTTATAAGATAGGATAAGATAAGATAGAAACTGTATTGATCCTACGCTGGAGAAATTCCCTCAATACAGCAGCTCAATTACACCAAAAACATAAGAAAGAATACACATTAAATAGGAATAGAACTATATATATATATATATATATATATATATATATATATATATATATATATATATATATATATATACACACACACACACACATAGTTCTATTCCTATATATATATAACTATATGTAATAGGAATATAAAAATAAGAATAACAGTAGTAACAAAATAATAATAATGGTAATATGTACACTTTGACCACCTCAATGTATGTACAGAGGAATACAAATATGAATATATGCAGATGAGTAACACCTCGTTTATATACAGAAAAGTGATAAATGGATTACTGCACGGTTCACAATAGAGGGTGAGCAACAAATAGTAATAAATGAATAAATGTTCGTATTATACTACTATATTTGCAGTGTAAATGTGGGATTTTTGTGTGATAGCTGCGTGTTTGTGTAAGCCGTGTTTATAGCTGTTTTATAAATTCATTGGAATATTTTGCTCAATGTTTCAGTTTCAGAAAGGAAACGGTGGTATAATGCCATGTCTACTACTAAACCACAGATGTACCGTATATAGATTTATACTTGATATTTTGGGACGTTTGAGACTTTCCTCTTCATGATTCTGTATCTACAGGCTTAACCGCTCTGAGTCGACCTCCAAATGCATCATATGGAGTCCTGAAATGATATGACCAGCTGCATAGAAAGATTTAGAGCTTTGGTGTAGTATTTTTTTTCCCTTATTTAATTGCCACTGTGTATTTTCTATAGTCTATAGTATGAAGATACTCGGCGTGTTTAAACAGCCCTTTTGCCTGACAGTGTATATGGTGTATATGGTGTATATGGTGTGACAGTGTGTCTCTGTAAACGTCCTAACATTCACAGAGTTCATTGTGAGAAAGTATGAAATTCCCCAATAACACTCCTTTTGGCACGCCGTACGAATGCAAATAACTAATAGCTACTAAAAAAAATAAAAAAATAAAAAAAACGACTTGTTCGACACACTCCACGTGTACACCGATAATTATACACGTCATGATTTTGAGGATAAAGACACAAGCTCATAGAGAAATACATTATCTACGTCTCAAACAAGGAATTAAAATAGAAAGGAAAACTAGAAATGAAAAGACACGAACTACTTACCGAGCTCCTCCATGGCAGCGTGAGTGTGATTTGATTTAGATATGTACAGCCTGAACCACTGAAACTGTAACTTCCTCTTCCTTTCAGATTCTTACAACTTTGCAAACCTCACAAACCTCTTCATGCAACCTCTTCATGCAACTTCCTGTTTTCCTAGTTCATAGAATTTGCATTCATATTAGGGGTTTTTATATTTGTAATGTTTCATTTACTGATCTGTTACTGTTAGGCATGCATTCCTACATTACAGGTTTCTCAAGTTTCCTCTGGGTTCTCTGGTTTTCTCCAAGTTCTCCGGTTTCCTCTGGGTTCTCTGGTTTCCTCCGGGTTCTCTGGTTTCCTCCAGGTTCTCTGGGTTATTCTGGGTTCTCCAGTTTCCTCCAGGTTGTCTGGTTTGCACCAGGTTCTACGGTTTCCTCTGGGTTCTCCAGTTTCCTCTGGTTTATTTTGGATTATCCAGTTTCCTCTGGTTTCTCTGGTTTCCTCCAGGTTCTCTGGGTTATTCTGGGTTCTCCAGTTTCCTCCAGGTTGTCTGGTTTGCACCAGGTTCTACGGTTTCCTCTAGGATCCTCCAGGTTCTCTGGTTTCCTCTGGGTTCTCCGGTTTCCTCCAGGTTCTCTGGATTATTCTGGGTTCTCCAGTTTCCTCCAGGTTGTCTGGTTTGCACCAGGTTCTACGGTTTCCTCTAGGTTCCTCCAGGTTCTCTGGTTTCCTCTGGGTTCTCCAGTTTCCTTCAAGTTCTCTGGTTTCCTCCAGGTTCTCTGGGTTATTCTGGGTTCTCCAGTTTCCTCCAGGTTGTCTGGTTTGCACCAGGTTCTACGGTTTCCTCTGGTTTATTTTGAATTATCCAGTTTCCTCTGGTTTCTCTGGTTTCTTCCAGGTTCTGTGCTTTATATAAATATTCAAACTTGTTTAAATCTTCTTCTTCTTCTTTTTTTTTTTTTAGCCAAAACATGTTTGGTGTCCGATCTGTGCATCTGTAATTTTCCACTGCCATAAGCATTGATTAATTAATTTGTTCAAAAATAACAAAATTTACCTTTTTTTTTTTACTTTGTCTTCAACAAAAACTGTACACGTTTTCATATACATATATGAAATATATGTGTGTGTGCGTGTGTGGTGGTGATGATGATAAATAAACAGGAGTGACGTTGCATTGCTCTATACGACTCCATTTCCCATGAAACCTTGCTGTTAAAACACACTTCCGGGTTTTTTATACTGGCTTGCCGTAGTTATTTTGACTTCCATGACGGGCATTAAAACAAAACCTGGATAAAACGGTATGCTTTTGCTCATGCTGGATTCATTAGCACTATTGTGGACGTTTTTCCGTCTTTACTGTGTTTTTATTATTCACTGAAAGACGTCTTGCTTGTTTGCTTAAAAGGGCAACGGAGAAGAGCTGGTGGGGCCCACTCTCTTAAAAGCGTGGATGACGAGGTAAACAGTCACGTACCTACTTAAACCAGCATCAACTTTTAATGTTTTGTTTGTTTATGTCTGTTTATCGGCATTCTTTATGTGGTTTCTAACTGTTATTCGGCATTCTTTATGTGGTTTCTAACTGTTATGTGGTTTCTAACTGTTATTATTTTTTTGCGGCATGCTAAAGTCTGGGTAAATGAAAAGAAAAGGGAAATTGCTGCGTTGAAAATCGCACACTGGCGTACTAAATAGTATGGCTAAACAGTGCGCAACTAGCTGGATATAGATACTATATAGTACGTTAGTATGCAGTGTGGGAGCGTCACCATGGCGACATGGAGCACGTGACCGTACTACGTTAGCATACCGCTAGAAGACTTTTTTTTTGCTAAGCTAACAATATAGTAGAATTGTTTAACTTCATGTAATGCATTATTTGAAACTCTAACCTATTAAGTTACGTTATAATAGTTATATATAATAGTTATATATAAAGTTATACCTCATAGTTATATTGAATATTAGTAATAACTATATTATCCCTTTAGCTAATCTTTCAAATTAACGCTGTAATACTTGAGGGTTGCCAGATTGCAATCAGTCAATCCACGAAATTTGGGTTTGTTTGTTTTTTTAACAACCTTTTGAATTCATTATAAACTGAATAAACCAATTATATTTGGACATAATAAAAGCTCTGGACAGGCCACAGCAACAAAAGAGAAAAACTACAAGACACACGAGCAACCCGCCACTTGCTAATGTGAACGTATGGTCGGGGTGTGTTTTGAGTAATAATGCTGGATGTGTAAAACTTTGTATCGTCTGGATAATTATGGAAGTTGCAGCCTTATTTGTTAATGATTTGACCCAGTCGCAGCGCTTACGAAGAAAACAAAAGAGGGCAGAGTATGGATCCCTGTGGAACACCATAAAGAATCACCTTTAAAAAATTTTTTTTTTTAATGTAATCACTCAGAATACATATTATGAGAATTATTCTTCTCAATAAGTAAGAATATCAACCCTAGAATGATCAGCAGTATCAAAGGCAGCAGATACCTCGTTCTAATCAACACGGAGGGCTTATTAACTATCTGCTTTATTCCCATTTCTCCTACAGTGCGTTTATTTGTTCTCTCCATCATGGCGTCGAATAAAGAGGCTCGGCGCAGGCAGCGGCGCAAGGAGCTGGACGCTAGAAGGAGTAAGTTTCGCGTGCGACTCGGCTCGTGGCCGGAGAGCTGGAGTAATCTGAAGGACCGGCTAGGTTTCTCTCTCCACTCGGAGCTCGCACAGTTCCTGCTAGACAGGTAAAGATGGAGCTGTACTACAAATAAGAAGTCCTAGGAAACGAATGTCCTCCGTAAGGCATAAAACACCCCACATGTGTCGTGATGTTATAAAAACAAAAAATTTATAATAATAAAACAACTAATAAATACAAAAAGAAACAGCTGGGTGGTGGGAGGAGTTACCACCGGTTACCACCTTGAAGCAGATTCTTTTCCTGTAACTGCACATATCATTGAGAGGTTTTATTTGTTTATAGTTGCATTTAATGTTGTGGACCGTCCATTTGCGTTATAGCAGCTAGAAACAGTTGTTCCCTCACTAGCCTCACAAATGCAGCTCGTCATGTTACCGAGCAACCGACATGTCCCGAAAGCTACAAAATGCTGACACTGGAGACTCCTTCCTTTTTTTTTTTCCTTATAGAAATTGTACTATTTGTAAACTGTAATAAATGTGAAATTTGGGTGAATAATTTAGGTGGATCTAATGAATGATTTCTTCCCCCCCCCCCAACAGTTACTCCTGCAAGGTGTGCAGCAGGTGTTCAGGTACTGTAAAGACATTTCTGCCTTTTACAAGGATTTAAACTCGACGGAAGTCAAATTAAAGTAAAAAAGGTTCCATCTAGCACCCAAAAGAAGGGGAAAGTCTTAAACTCTTATCAGATGGCTTCAGAAAAGGTTCCAAGTAAAAGTCCTTTATAAAACAAGAACCAGGAACCCTTCAAGGAACCGTTTTTGAGGTCAGAAGTCATGACATGACATGTATTTGTCTCCTGTAGGTGATGGGAACGAAGTGATCTCAGTAACTGTGGCTTCTCTGGAGCAGCTGATCCTGCTGGTCCACAGTCACGGACAGCACTGCCCTTTGACCCCGGGCCTGCAGTCTGACCCACGCAGACAGGAAGTGAAGGAGAGACCGCCGGAGGACGATCCTGAAACTTCCACGAGGTCAGCCGAAGCAGAACCGCGCCTTACGTACGTCTGTGACGGCGGACACGTGTTCACCTGGCGTCCGATACACACCGACGGGGAGGATAATGGAGAGAAGCGTGAACGAGGAAGCGCTGCTCCTTCAGGACAGAGGAAGATCGGAGAACGACGGAGGAAAGGAGTAAAACAAGAGGAGGTGTGCGGGATGAGGAGCGCGAGAGGAAAATCTGTCTCTGATGGAAACGCTGCTGGATTCGGACAGCGTGACCAGACGGAGCGAGTCGCCCCAGACACCCCGGGGGGAAATGAGGACGCAGGTAACCTACAACAAGTCTGTCTTATTTTCTCTTTTTTTCCCCTCTCTGTTATTTCTTAGAATCGTGACCTTTCTCAAACTTCTCTTAGAGCGTTTGTGTCAAGGCGATGCAGTGCAGCATGAACAGGAAGCACGTTCGCAGGAAGGAAGTGATGCGGCTTTTCTCACCTTGCCCCCAGAGCTCAGGTACAGGCATGCTGAAATGTTTCAATCTTTTCCAGGACAAAATCACGGAAGCTATTTTGTCGTTATCCGTGTTTAGTCACGGTTTATACCGACTTTGATCGTCTTCGGTTGTCACGTCACGCTCTCACGTGTCCCGAGTATCGGTTTATGTTTGTTTACCTTGTACACGTATGCGTAGTGTCTTTTGTGTTTGGTTCAAACCATTATTCAACTTTGAACCTGCAAGTGCATCCGCCTCCATCTCTGCATCCGTCACATATGCAGATATTATTGCTTTAAGAAGCACACATAAGGCTATGTTCAGGCTATACAGTATGTACAAAATATGCATGTTCAGACCGCGCATAACTGTAACTATAATGTAACTATAAACGGATAAAACATATCCCGTGTCATTTTTTTAAATTGTCGAAAAAATTTAGGGGTAAATAATGGACTTCGGCTTCATCGCACCACTCCATCCTCGATTATTCTCCTAGAACATCACGAGAGAGAGTGTAATAGAATATACAGTTGTGCCCAAAAGTTTGCATACCCCTTGCAGAATCTGCTAAACCTTAAAACTGTTAACAAAATAAGAGCGAAATTGCCATCAATTTAAAACAAAAAAAAACACAGAATATGTTTTATCCGTTTATAGTTACGTATATATATTTTTTTATATGACTTGATCAGTAACTGCACGTCTTTCGGCAGCGCCGAGACCGAGGCTGATGACTCTCAGGATATCAGAGATGAAATCCAGGACTCTATGGAAAGGTTTGTAGGCTGATTTTCACTTAGACTTTACATTCGTCGCTTCAGCATCGTGTACGGCCGAGTCCGAGTGTAGCCGTCTGGGAGTGAGGCCACTTCTGAACGCTTAAAGTTAAATTCTTATGTCTTTCTGATGACTCGTTCTCCACTCTCGGCAGAGGTCACACACACACCAGAGGCGATATATCCGGGACGGGATCACGTGGGGTCCAGAAGAACAGTCGTGGGAGTGGGAGTGGGTGGTTTTTACTTTCATGTGAGCGGTCAGATATCAAGCTCGAGAGAAAGGCCACGTTCGTTAACGTTGTCCGTGCACTGGACATGTTATTAATATATAATAATAATAAAAGTCTGTGTGATATAACGATATGATATTGATATTGTGATAAATCACAAAATGTCACAGAATGCGTTTCTGAGATCTCGTGATTGAGTTTTTTTTTTTTTTTAATAATCACAAATCGATTATATTACAAGCAGCTGATGTGACGTTAAAATTTAGTACTTAATCTCTTTTTATTTCCGTATTTCTTCTTTTTTTTTATATACAATATAAAAATAAAAGTAAATGTGTATTATAAACTTTTTTATTATTATTATTATTATTAATAACCAATTTATTATCGGTTTATAGCCGTCTTTGTTTCATACAACGTTCTAGTGTGTTACTGCGCGTTTGTGAAAAAACACACACGATGCCGGTCAAAAGTTTGCGGACGCCCGACTGAAACGTTTCTCATGACGTTAAACCCCTTTTTGACCCGAAGGCGTGTGATCGAACGTGTGAAATCGGTGTCGCGGACACAAAATATAATCGTGCCGGCGTCTTCGTTTCTCTCGTTAGGAAACGAAGGTTTTATTTACAAAATAAATATTTACTTAAACGGACGAATCGGAGGGAAATATTCCAGAAAAGCAGCCGATGAGAGTCCGGCGTCGGTGGGAACTCCTTTAATACTGTTTAAAAACCATCTCGGGGAAATCCCTCAAGAAATCGCTCGAGAAAACGCCGAGAATACATTTCCGGAAATTCTAGGCGAAAACGGCGTCGACTTTGAAGATGCGAAAATATTCAATTATTTTGATTTTTTTGGATTTTTTTTTTATCACGACATCATTCCCATAGTTCCGTTTGTGTTACTCCGGAGTTTTGATGACGTTATTATTATTCTAAAATGTGGGGAAAAAATAATGTCTAAACTTTTGACCGGTAGTGTGTATATATTTCGCTTCGATTATAGTTATTTATATTTGTTTCAATATAGTTTCTCTCATACATAGATTTTTCATTTCAGTACAGTTTATAATATATTACACTGGGGTGAAATATCATAATTGTCATGTAATCAGGCGAAGGACGGATGCGAGTGCAGTTAAGCGCTTTTCTTGAAGAAAATATCATCCGAAGGGCAAGGCAAAATCAACAATGACGACGGGCAAACGATCAGGCAGACAGACTCGAGCAGGTAAGGAGGATAATCACAGTCCAGGGCAAAGCAGAATCCAAACCGGTATACACAAACAACCGAGCGTTTACTTCACAAAGATCTAGTGAACGAACAGTCTCTTTTAAAGTGTAGTGCGATTGGGAACATGTGTGTGTGTGTGTGTGTGTGTGTGTGTGTGTGATTAGTCTTCTGGGGAAGGTGAAAGTGTCTGTGTGTAGTTTGGGAGTTGTAGTCATCGTCGGCCATGTTTCTAGCCTGCGGTGCGTTCTGGGAAACGGACCTGACAACAATGACCTTTCCACGACGGCGCCATATTGTTTATCGTAGAGTTGTACTACGATATGACGTGATGATCTAACCCCAAAGTTATATATTATAAACCGGTTTTAAATGAGTTTGAAGTGGAAGCAGTCCCACTCACCTCTCTAGCACCTAATAGGCGACACTTTAAATGAATAATAAGAGCGGTAATACAAATCGTCCAAATAATATCGCTCGGAGTCGTCTCGTCGGAACCGGAAACTCTGTACCGTCGGCATTTCTTCTCGGTTTTGAGATTCTTTTTCATTCTTTCAAGTGTGAAAACACCTTGAATATGAGCACGTTTATCTGATGTTTCCGATGGCGAGGCGATTATACTTCGAATATTTTTATATCGGGATTATTCAGCCTGTTTAGATGTCTTATGCTCTTCTTTTTAGAATGAAAAGCTTCAAATTGGGGGATGAAACCAATCCGCCTATAGAACAAGGCTATTTCAAGCCTGAAATGAGTTTTAAAAATGTTTAGAAATAGGTTTAGTAATCAAGTGTTGGTTTTATTATAATCTTATAATAGGAAATTTACAGCAGTCAGGATATTTTCACTTACTACTGTAAAATTTATTTATTTATTTATTTATTTATTTATTGCAGTGCAACAGCAGTGAGTTATTTATTTATTTATTTATCTCTCTGTTTGTTTGTTTATTTGTTTTCCTTCTTGTTCTCTCGTTCTACATTCGTTTGATATTTCCACCGTACTTACAGAATAGTGCTGAATAATAAGCCTTAAGACGAATAACTGAATATTCATAAGGGATTAACGCTAAAGTTCCCTGTGACTTTTTTTTTCTTTTTTTATCATAAAATGTGTCTAAACATCTCGCATCGGGGCCGTACGATGTTTATTTTTACGGACCGATGTCTCACCACCGTCAGTCTGATTCCTTCTGGGTGGGTGTGTTTGTTTGTTTGTTTGTTTGTTTGTTTATTATAACTCTATGCTCTAAGGCATGACAAAATCCCGACTCCTGAAAACACTGCACTGTTTAAATAGGGAACAGGAGTTTGATGCAGGGTTTCAGGGTCAGAGATGGAGCATTAGAGAGAACTTTCTGTCTCCAGCAGGGATGTTGTAGGTGATGCTATACCAAACTCAACCACTAGGGAGCGTCAGAGGAGAGAAGATGCTCCCGAGACGGGTGAAAGCGAGGAGCCGAGGAGGAGAGCGAGGAGAAAAACCAGCAGGTGGCTTTCATGTGTATTAAAGAGGCAGATTTTTAAATTTTTTTTAGTCCAGTGGACAGGCGCGTATTAATTTTAACGTGTATAAATTTTTACCTTTCAGACGACCTTCAGAGAAAGAGGAGCTCTTGGAGATGAGCAGCAGGAGGAAAAGGTTCGTTCTTGAAAATGATTAGTAGAAGAATTTTCTTGCTGTGGTTTTAATATTGGATATGTCACTATGTCATGCACTGGTCATGCTGATCTTGTGACGTTTTGTCCGTTATTGAATATAGAATCGTTTCCCTCGCGTTTTATAGGAAACCGACTCCGAAGCTCATTTTACCCTGCGAGTTTGACGGCTGCTGGAAGATATTTTCCAGCCGTCAGTACCTCAACGTGAGTATTACTTGGGAATCTTTGCCACCAGCCCGCAGTGGATGGGAATTACAGTTGTTACACCGATCATCCTGTGCAAAAGTTTATACCCCCCCCTGGCTTTTAACGTATCGCGTCGCCTTCTTGCGCACCAGTGAGCGTTTGCACCTTTTGATATAGTGAAAGGTAAAACATTCGGTGTTTATCGTACTGTGATAAATATCATCTATTATCTAATCTTTACATCTACATTTCCGTTCAGCACCACATGAAGTACCAGCACTTCCAGCAGAAGACCTTCGCTTGCTCCGATCCCGCCTGTGGAAAATCGTTCAACTTTAAGAAGCACCTTAAAGAGCACGAGAAGCTGCACAGCGGTGAGTGAGACCGACGCGGCGAGTCACGGCGTTTGCAGGTCAGAGGTCAGACGTTAGGGTTCTGTCCTAGTGACCTAGAATGTCATGAGTTCAAATCCCGGGATTGTCAGATCAGATAGACGCTTATCCGGCTTTTCGAGCGCGGTCCTTAAGACTCGGCTCAGATCTGTCCTCGGGTTCGGTTCGTCACGCGCTCGGTCCTGTGTACACGTTTCCGTTCCACAATCGAACATCAGACTTGCTTTTTTGTATGTCTTGCTAATCGTCTTCATACTCCCGCGCGTACGCTGACGATCGGCGGCGACCGAGCGTGCTCACGGCACGGCCGAATTACATTTAGTGCCGCTCGAGATGGTGGATTTTTTAAAATAAATTTGTCTTTATTCGATCAAACGGACCCTTTTTCACGACGACTGTATCGTCTTAGCGGGTAGCTCTGGAATTACGTCGTCCGTGCTTTCGAGAAACACACGGGTGCCTCCGTGTTCGTCTTCTCTAAGCAGAAATCTAGCTAACTATACAGTCAGTGCTGCAGATTTACAGCAAATACTCGTGTATGTACAGCGTAACTCGTTTAAAGCTAAGAAGTGCCACTGTGTTTGCCGTTCATGCTAACAAACTAGCTAGCCAAGTCTGAAAAATGTAGCTAGCTATTTACTGTTGACCGTAATCCGGAATGTACCGTTATAATAGACGGTTTGGGATCGGCAGCGACTCATACGTATCAGTACCCACTGATACAAAACGCCTTCTCAACTTCCTACTCGGGAACTCTGGACGGTCCGTTTGACCCCGAGTTCAGCAAGCGACGTCAAATCCACATGGCTGCTGAAATGAACCTAGCTAGCTACACTTTTCACACTTGGCTAGCTAGTTTGTTTACTATACACACACTATACACGCACTATCCACACACTATATACACACACTATCCACGCACTATACACGCACTATACACGCTGCTGGCTTTTCTGAGTTTGAAAATAGTTCTCATTCGGATCAAGAGCGTACAGTCCCATGTTTTTGAAACGCCGTCTACAGACGTACGTGGGTACCAAACTTGGAAACGCTGTTACTGTAAGCGCGAAAGTCACCGATTCTATTGTTATCCGTTTCTTTTTGTTCACGCCGCATGATACAGTTCTCATTTCCCATTTATTTACTAGTCGTATCGACGGCCTTAAGTCTCACACGTCGTTTATACACCCGAGTAAATCCCCACTCATCACCCCTGTCTCATTATTTGCTCGTCTTCGAAGCACACTCGCAATAAAACAGCCACTAACATTTAGTTAAGTATGTTATAGCGATGATGATGATGATGATGATGATGATGATTGATATCCCGAGTAAAACACGTCGATGTTGTATCCCTGTGGTGGAATTCCTCCGAGGGCGAAATGAGACCAGAGCTATCGAACAGGTTCAGAAGATCAATGCGTGATGTAAGCTAGTGAGTAGTAGGGATGAATTAGATGTGCTGTATGTTCTGGATGTTATGGATGTGTGTGTGTGTGTGTGTGTGTGTGTGTGTGTGTGTGTGTGTGTGTGTGTGTGTTTGATAGATCAGAGAGACTACATCTGTGAGTTCTGTGCTCGTGCCTTCCGCACCAGCAGCAACCTGAGCATCCACCGCAGAATTCACACGGGAGAGAAACCACTGCAGTAAGAGAATATCCACACACACACACACACACACACACACACACACACACATATATACACAATGACTGAATGAATGTAAGGAAGCAAGGCCTTTTGTTGTGAGGTCTCACACTCGGTCTCTTTGGTCTCTCACGTTCTCAAGTGTGTGTGTGTGTGTGTGTTTTCCTCAGGTGTGAGGTGTGTGGTTTCACCTGCCGTCAGAAGGCCTCTCTGAACTGGCACATGCGTAAACACGATGCCGAGCGGAGCTACCGGTTTGCGTGCGAGATCTGCGGCCGCCGCTTCGAGAAGAGGGACAACGTGACCGCGCATCGGAGTAAAAGTCACCCAGATCACGTGACCCCTGAAGAGCCTACAGAGCCTAAAGACCTTTGACCTACCGGAGCCTGGACTTATAATTAAGCTTCTGCCAATATCAAACGTTCACGTCATGATTATTACCTAACTCTTATCACTGTTTATAAACGTCAGTTGCGATGCAAAAATTGCCGTCCTCTCCTTCCGACCACTCCCGGTGTTGCCTTTTAAGGAATGTGGGCGGAGCATAGCTCAAATCAAAACCCATTTCATAGCAGTATTAAAAATCACGAATATGTCTATCTGATTAGCGTCACATGACCTTCGACACCACAGCACTGCTACACGAGGGGTCACTTCAGCTCCTGGCGTAAAGATACCCGAAGACTCGTAATAAGATGACTCGCCACCCCGACACAATCAACATACCACGGTTAGCGTGTTCTCACTCTTTACAGAAATAGCGTAGCGTCACATCCTCCAAATTCTTGGACTCTGAGATGACAGCAGTCTTTCACCTACAGTGCTGCTTAAACTCTGCAGGTAAAAAAATGCTGGAAGATATGTAATATCGGATCATTTTCCTCAATAAATAAACGACAGTATAATATTTTTGTCTCATTTGTTTAACTGGGATCTCTTTGTCTACTTTTAGGACTTGTATGGAACTCTGATGATGTTTTAGGTCATATTTCTGCAGAAACATAGAAAATCCTAAAGGGTTCGCAAACTTTCAAGCACCACTGTATATTACTTGTCGGATTGTACAAGTTCCCAATAAAATCTCATACAAATTGTATAACAGACATATTCCATGTCGATCAAATTCATGGACCAGGCGTATTCCGTGTCAGATGATACGATAAAGATCCTCTTACGGTAGACCCACGATTCTACATTCTACATTCTACATTCTGCTTATGTCATCAAACAGACCAGCATAAACGCAAACGTTCTTCAAAGTGACCTTGAGGATATTTTCCAGAATGTTTTACTGCCCATGAGTTATGTTTTCTTTACTTTTCACCATCGCCAAATACCGTATTTGTAGCTGTCCCGTGAGTTTCGCATCATCCTATGCCGTCCTCCTGTCGGTGGATTTTAGACGAACATTGTAGCAGCTCTGGGATTTTAATACAATAATTTCTCACCCTGCCACAAGTTTGAGTCCGTCGTGAGCTGTATTCGGATGTGATCTCGACTCGCGACCGAAGAAAATTTTACCATGCGCGTTTTTTGTTTTGCTCGCGAAAGCAAGCCAGTCGTACAGAATTATTATTCACATGGCAACATACTTTACCCGAATTTCAATTTTAGTGTGGGTCATATTGATCTTGATAATTGATATGAACGTGTCAGATATGGTCTTTATTTATGTTTATGTAAGCACTCTTTATTTATATTTATACGTATGTTGATTTGAAGCGCACCTACGATGGTTTTGAATCGTGCCTAATTTTGTTTTAAATGTCTAATACGATAAATTTACATGCATCCGAGGTCGAAAAAACACTTTAACGTGCTCATAATTTCAATGATCCGTTCTAAAGGATTCGTTCTAAACTCCTCCTTTCAGAGAGCATACTCTGCTCTGATTGGTCAGACGTCTGTTGTGATTGGTTTACCGCTGTCAGCGTGTGTCGAAAAGGAAACGCCCACTACCATAAACGAGTTTCAGCTCCGTCTGTCAGCGAGCAGACGATGAAGACCAGAGGCGGGGCTTTGTGTTACAAACCTACGTAGGTTAGTACAGGACGTAAAGTCTGGAATCACTAATGACTCGTTTCAGCTGTTCAGAATCGATTCCTTTTTTCTGCGAGTCGATAACTCCAATTGTCGTGCGCTTTGATTTTTGAAACTTTGCAGACGTTTTACATTCACAATCAGCTCTATAACACACTACATGAAAGGTGATATTTGAAAAAAACCATAATAGGTGCACTTTAATGTCCCTTTATTGTTATTACCAGCCTTGAAGGCTTCATATTATTTAATTTAAATCATTTATATTTTCGTTTGTATTCACAGATCACCCCAGTCAGGAAGATTTCTTATTAATATTCCAGAAAGAAAGAAAAAAAAATGAGACTAAACGTTAATCCGTCAATTTCCGCCTCTTTCTCTATGATTGGCATGATTTTCATCCAATAGCGCCGCTATGTAACAGGTGGGCGTTGCGCGTGCGGAACGAACTCGCGATCCTATTGGCTCTTTCCTCGCCTTCAGAAGCCCGCCTTTTTTGACGGTTGCCATGCTTTTCTGTTGTGGCGAAGAAACGGCAGCCAATCAGAAAGGAGGTGGGCGGGGACTATTTTGGACGCTGTCAGCGGCTCGCTACTATCAGATCACATTGAACGCGGCACGGTTCGTGGAGGTAGTCTGCTCGTGTTTGCTGTACCGGCGAAGGAAAAACATGAACTATATCGTCTTTATTCTTTCTTCGAAAAGGTAAAACTCCGTTCGGTACGCTCTCTTTTTTATCGTATGAATAAAAGTGCGGTGGGGTTTATAAGAAAATGTTTTTTTTTTCGGGGACGGTTTTGTATGCTCTCATCTCCAACCAGACCGCCGCGTCCCAAACGGCTTCGTATTGATCATGATAGTGCACTACGTAGTGCGCGGGTGACGTTGTTTTATGCCGCGCGTAGGGCGCTCGTGAAGGGAATCACGCGTCATTTGGGACTGAGCCCAAGTCAATGGGGGTTTGGCTGGACTGTTTGATGAAGAAGCATTTATTTATTAGTCGTGTCGTGCCACAGAGAGCTTTGTTCATTTCCACAAAATAGTCAACCCCTTTATTTTCTCGAAATACCCTACATTTATTTAATATTTAACATTTATTTTATCTTTGTTGGGGTGTTTTTAATGTGGTGCTTTTAAGGCAGGAAGTTGCTTTGATGTGAAATTGTATAGCCTGATGGACGCATGGTGTTGTTGTTTTTATTTATTTATTTAATTAATTGATTTTTAAAAAAAAAAAAAAAAAAAAGGTCGATTTGTTAAAAATTTTATTTCCTAACCAGCATCATTTCTCCATCTTGTCCAGATTCAGTGCTGCAGCTCCATTTTAGGGACACATTTTCACATTTGACATGGAGGTGTTGCTTGCTTTGTAAAATTGAATAAATCCATGTGTTCTTGTAACACTGAATATTTAGGATGGCGATATTTTAATATGGCGGTCATACGATGTCTCTATATTACAGTTAACAAGTGTGTAACGTGATGCACCGACCAGTGGAGAACCTGAGGATGTCCAGGTTAGGACCAGATGACCTGGACATCGTGCTTTTCCACTGCAGTACTGTGCGTGCAAAAATTTTCAGCCCAATACGTCTCCATAAATCGTGCAAAAAGACCCGAAACTAGCACGGAAAGTCTGTGTGGTTCTTCTTTCCCCACCGAAACAAGCTCACTAGGGTGCTCACTGTGGTGCGCACGCATTTTCCATCATGCAATGCAGACATTATCCACTAGGGGTGTAAACCTTAAAACCTCAGGCTTGCAAACGATACGGTGGAAAACGATATAATACTATTCGTGAGGCAACGATTCAATTCAGTCTGGTTTTGCTACTTAAGTCGGTGAGCCAATATTTGACGGTGCTCCTGAATATCTGATACGATGTGATATTTGATTTCGCTTCTTAAGCCGACGATTCGATATTTGACGATACCGCTGAATACGATATGATACGGTAGGATTTCATTCCCTAAGACAATGATCTGATGTTTGACCGTAACGATAAATCAGCTATGATACAATGCAATTTCGATCCGTTGGGCAACGATTCGATCTGAATCTGACAGGATAAGATTCGATTCAAGTGCGCTTCTTCAGTCGATGATCCGATATTTGACGGTACTGCTGAATATCTGCTGCCATATGATATACGCTTTCGATCCTTAAGGCAAAGACCTGATATTTGACAAAACTACTGAATCTGATATGATACGGTACGATTTGATTTCAATCTTTAGGGCAACAATCTGATATTTGGCGATACTACTGAATCTGTTACGCTACGATAAGATTCAATTCAATTGCGCTTCTTAAGCCGGTGACCCGATATTCGACGGTACCGCTGAATATCTGCTACAATGCGATAAGACTCGATTTCGCCTCTTAAGCCAACCAGTCAGAATTCGACGATCTCACTGAATCTGCGAAGATGCGATACTATACGATTCGATTTCGATCCTTAAGGCGACGAACTGATATTTTACAAGCACTGTCTGCACCTACACTTTCCTTTTGTTTCCAACGGCACGTGTTGACGGAGATTTAATTCCGGTTATTTGCTTTAAAACGTGATCTCGTCCGTCACTGACTTTTTTTTTTTTTTTTTTTTTAAAGCTAGTTCAGGATTGCTTTTATTTCACCCTCAACCTTGTTCCTAAACTAGACCGGTTTGGTGTAAATAGCGTGAGACTGGCAACCCTGGAACCGGCGTCGCGTTTCAAACGGCTTTGGGAAAACAAAAAAAAACGGGTCTAACAGGTAGCGTATGTGCCGATTATATAAAATTTCCCGGTCGCGTTACAGTTTAATAATATTATAATATCAGCGCTGTTAGATTCTGCGATCGTGATCGGGTCAGGAGGCGTTTCGGCTACGTGCAGACGAACGGTTATCGTTACCATAGTAACAGCTCGTTTACGGGGACTCGTGAGTATTTCGGACGGCTTCTCTACGCTGATCTAAAACTAAAACCAGTGTCTGATTTGTTGATGTGGTTTAGCTTATTTGTTTATTTATTTATTTCGAAGGAGTCTCCAGTGCGAGTGAGTTTTCCGACACGGGCGAGTCCTCAGGACGCCGTCGTTTCTTTGTAACACACTGCAGGTTTTTTTTTTTTTTTTTTTCCAGTAACCGTGGAAACGACTATTTATTGCTGCTGTAACGTAATCGATTAGGAACGAGCTTGTTTTACGGACGTTGCGCAACATTAAACGTAACTGTAAACAAACAAACGAAAAAACTCAGACTTGTCGTTTTTTTTTTTTTTGAATTAATAAAAACTGTAGCTAATCGTTGGCAAATTCCCACGCTATGAGGAAAAAAAAAGCCCTATCGCGTTTCTTAGACTTTTATTGTTACGTGTTTTATCGGGCGACGTTTTAACAGGAAAAAGAAGAAGAGTTATGCGTCGAAGCAGCGTTAATGGAATTGAATTCTGGGAATCGCACCAGAAAGGTGAAGCGCGACGGCTGGCGCTTACTTTATTATTATTATTTTTATTCAATTTTTTCCCCCAACAGCAGGAGACAGCTGTTCTTCTCCTGGACACCCAGGCTGCTTTCTCTCTAACGAAGTGCGAGGATCGGGACCAGAATCCGTAACGACGTGTTAAACAGCGTGTCAAACATGGCAGCGTGTCTTGCTCTCCGCACTCTCTAGCTCCGTTTAATCCAGCGTGTACGATACCGCGATGCCCATCGATCACCGGTTTAAACTCTGAACCCTTAAACCACCCTGGTGTGTTTACCAGCGCCGTACACACCCTCTGTTCGAGCTCTACCCAGGTGTGATGGATCAGAACCGGGAAGGACACTTTGTAAAGAAAATTCTCACGTCCTGTCCTTTCTTATATTAAGCTCTTATTAAATTATTAGACGGTTTGACTTGGAATCCAACCGAATCCAAACCTCAGCACCTGAAAAACAAACACGGCGCCGATGAACGTTTATAATAATGATCCTGAAGTATAAATAGTTCGGACGGCGTGCGCAGGATGTTCCGGTTCAATTTTTTTTTTTTTTTTACAGTTCACTGACTGGCTAGCATTCGTAGTTGAGTCACGCACACACGATGAGGATTTAATAACGACGTCACACACTTCGAGGTATTTTTGGGGGGTTTTTTATGCGATTATTGCGGTCAAAAATGCTGCTTGTGGAGATTTTTAAAAATTTTTACGGGAAACTACTCGAATCGCACGAAATTGTTTCTCGCGCTCTTTCTCTGGCAGCGACGTCCGTCGGTAAACCAGACCTTTTAGATGTACTCGTGTTCGACAAGCGTGAATCGAAGACGGTTCTGTCTGAACGTGTGACGTCAACGTGGCGGAAAACCCGCGTTTAGTTTTGAAAAGCTTTTTCAAATTTTGATTTTATTTTTATTTTTTTGCCTTGGTGTCTGCGATCGCAAAATCGTGAAATCCTGGAAGGATTGTAGAACTGTAGAAGTTCCAGAAGTTGTGCGAGAGTTATGCAAACTGGGTGGGGTTCGAGTTAAAAAAAAAAAAAAAAAAAAAAAAAAAAATCGTACCGCAATATGCCGTGCTGAAATTTACATCTCGTGAGACAGGCGAAAAAATGAAACGCTTAAATACGATTCTGTTATTTAAGTAATAGTGTAATAAATTGCAAACCATTCATAGATCAATATAAGGAAGAACGCTTAACGTATAGCACGTTGGATTATCCTTCAAAGCGCGGGCGTGTTTTTTATTTTATTTTATTTTTATTTTATTTATTTTTAAATGTCTTGCTTTTATGTTGCGTCATTTTACAGAGAAATTAATTTTTTTTTTTTTTTTTTTCCAAGTTTAAAGTGTTGTGTTTATAGATGATGGTCTAGATAAAGCTAAACTCTGTCTCGGATGCTCCTGCTGAAGAAACATCTGGCAACCTCAGAGTTATGAAGTCCCGATTTCTGTGTGTAAAATCAGAATCAGTACTAAATCACTAATCGGTACCGGGAGGTCTTCATAAACCAGCGCTGGATCTCGTGTGAGTTTATTTTCTCCGGTCGTTCTTATCGCGTGTGTGTGTGTGCATAATTGCGTTTTTAACTGTAACCCCGGGAGCTTTTATAGTCGCTCGCGTGGGCCGTTAGCTGTAAAAGCGCCGCGTTACGGTCGTTATAGATTCAATCCAGAGCTGATAACATCTCGTGAGTTCAGCTCCACGCCTCGTTACACTCGATGTAAGTTTCACTGGCGCGGGCCGGAGTAGGTAATGTTTCCTGTTTTGAGTTGTAAGCTTTTTTTTCCTTTCGTTTTTTTTCTTCAGTGCCTGAAAGTTCAGCGCAGAATTGTTCTACAGGAGGTGCGAGTGTGTGTGAGTGTGTGTAACAGACATTCTTGGTCACCTGCTGCTAATCAGGAAAAGCCAATCACCTTTCACAAAAGAGTGTTAAGAGCTTTAATTGTGCGATGCTGCCTGAGGGGCGCACGCGCACACACACACACGCACGCACGCACACGCACACGCACACACACTTGAAGTGAAGAGGTTTGGCTCTGTTTTCATCCTGCCACTGATCTCACACACAGCCGTCAGCTCAGTGTGTGTGCCGAGGGTCTCGTTAAACGGGGAACAGTGAAGGCTTTGAGTCCGATGTTGAGTCAAAGAAACACAAGACACACACAGGCGCACACACACACGCATAAACGTATAAACGTATAAACCACTGATGGACAGGTTTGGTTTGTGACTATCATCGTACTGAATGTCACTGGCAAAGCAGCACCAACTACCTACAGAGAGAGAGAGAGATGGAAAAAGAGTTAGACAGGCAGATAGAGAAAGATAGACAGAGAGATAATGAGAGATGGACAGAGATTGAGAGATAGAAAGACAAAGCGAGAGAGATTGAGAGAGAGAGAGAGAAAGATTGAGATAGAAAGTGAGAGAGAGAAAGATATCGAGATGGAGAGAGAAAGAGAGAGACTGTAAATGGAAACAGCAGGGAGGAGAACAGACCAAAAAACAGACGGATGAAAGAGGAAGAACAAAATCTGGAAGTTCTAGTGCGGGTTCTACACTCTTTAAACAGTCCTTTGTATGTGAGGGTCCTTCATTTGTTCTTATGAGGGAACCGTTAATGGTTCTATCAGAAAGGGTTCCAAGTAGAACTTTACACTGTATCTCAATGGTCACGCTACAGTGTTCCGCTCAGCACGACGCAGCAGGAGCGGTTTGGGACGCGGCCGCTTCCTCTCGGCTCTGCGGAGGATCTCCGGAGTCTCTGGGCTTCTCCGTCACGCCTCCGCCGCAGTGCCCTCGTTTACCTCCGTGCCAGTTTTACCACTTTGCCAAACGGGGCAGTGCAGAGGGGGTGAGATTTTGGGTTGGTTAGCAGCGCTGGCTCTCTCTCTCACACACACACACACACACACACACACACACACTCACAGAGCAGATGGAGGATCTGTGGCTACGGGCCTGGTTACAGGGGCTGCAACTGTTACAATGCTGTGAGCACAAAAAAACGCATTCACTGTTTACAGCCCCGAGCCCAAAGGAACAACCGGCCTGTCTGTTCCACTAGAGCAAGGCCACAGGAATGATTTGGGACGAGGCCGCTTCTGTTTCATTACTGTTTATTGTTTATCGTAGTTCTCTTCACTGCCGTGTTTATCTCTCCCACTTCTGTCTCTTCCCCAGTGAAGTGGGTGTGGCATCTGTGTCACAGTGAAGGGGGTGGGGCTTATGTTGGTCAGTCCCATATCTGTCGGTCCCCATAGAAGGAGGCGTGGATTATGAATGTCAGTCTCTACGGAAGTAGGTGTGGCTTTTGCACCTGTCAGTCTCAGTGAAGGGGGTGTGGTTTCTGTACCTGCCAGTCTCAGTGAAGGGGGTGTGGTTTCTGTACCTGCCAGTCTCAGTGAAGGGGGTGTGGTTTCTGTACCTGTCAGTCTCAGTGAAGGGGGTGTGGTTTCTGTACCTGTCAGTCTCAGTGAAGGGGGTGTGGTTTCTGTACCTGTCAGTCTCAGTGAAGGGGGTGTGGTTTCTGTACCTGTCAGTCTCAGTGAAGGGGGTGTGGTTTCTGTACCTGTCAGTCTCAGTGAAGGGGGTGTGGTTTCTGTACCTGTCAGTCTCAGTGAAGGGGGTGTGGTTTCTGTACCTGTCAGTCTCAGTGAAGGGGGTGTGGTTTCTCTACCTGTCAGTCTCAGTGAAGGGGGTGTGGTTTCTCTACCTGTCAGTCTCAGTGAAGGGGGTGTGGTTTCTCTACCTGTCAGTCTCAGTGAAGGGGGTGTGGTTTCTCTACCTGTCAGTCTCAGTGAAGGGGGTGTGGTTTCTCTACCTGTCAGTCTCAGTGAAGGGGGTGTGGTTTCTCTACCTGTCAGTCTCAGTGAAGGGGGTGTGGTTTCTCTACCTGTCAGTCTCAGTGAAGGGATTGTGGTTTCTCTACCTGTCAGTCTCGGCGAAGGGGGTGTGGTTTCTGTACTTGTCAGTCTCGGTGAAGGGGGTGTGGTTTCTGTACTTGTCAGTCTCGGTGAAGGGGGTGTGGTTTCTGTACTTGTCAGTCTCGGTGAAGGGGGTGTGGTTTCTGTACTTGTCAGTCTCGGTGAAGGGGGTGTGGTTTCTGTACTTGTCAATCTCGGTGAAGGGGGTGTGGTCTTTGTGGCTGTCAGTCCCGGTGAAGGGGGCGTGGTTCCTGTACTTGTCAATCTCGGTGAAGGGGGTGTGGTCTTTGTGCCTGTCAGTTCCATGATACTGTAGTTACTCTGTACACCAGAATTTCGTCATTACCCCTACACCCTTTTCAGGAGAGAGCACTTCCATAACTAGCAGCAGAGCAAAGTACTGATCGCTTTGTGCCACATGTTTGTTTTGTTGGTGGTGGAAAAAGTAACTGATTTATTTCTTATTTTAAAGGAAATAATGTGGTTTCAGTCTGGGTTTTATTTACTGCAGTGCAGAGGAAACGTCTCCTAACTCGGGCTCCTCGAGTCAGTTTGTTATCTGGGTCGTCCAGGAAGCACATGACCTACACGGGGTGTGTGTGTGTGTGTGTGTGTGTGAGAGAGAGATGAGGATGTACTTATCAATAAGAGCTCAGTGTTCTGTCCATGCCATGGCCAGTTCTCTTGCAAGAGTTCATAGCAAGAACCTTTTACAGTTTCTCTTTCTCAGGAACTGGAGGTCTGATGAAGCAGAAGTTTGGTGTGAAGCAAATCTGCAAATGCGGTAGAGAGAGTGGGGCGTAGAGAGAGGAAGCGATATCTGTTGGTATTGGTAGGGAGACTCGGACAGATATAGCCAGAGAGAGACAGACTGGCAGAGACAAGCAGACAGACAGAGAAAGAGAGACAGGGAGAGAAACTGAAAGACAGACAGACTGTCAGAGGGAAACAGAGATACAGACAAAGGAACAGAGAGATAGAGGGGAAACAGAGAGACAAAGACGGAGAGAGAGAGGCAGACAGACAAAGAGAGAGAGAGAGAGACAAAAAGAGAGGGAGGCAGCGAGGCAAAGAGAGAGAGGCAGAGAAACAAAGAAGGAGTGAGAGAGGCAGAGAGACAAAAAGAAAGAGAGAGGCAGAGAAACAAAGAAGGAGAGAGAGAGGCAGAGAGACAAAAAGAAAGAGAGAGGCAGAGAGACAAAAAGAAAGAGAGAGGCAGAGAAACAAAGAAGGAGAGAGAGACAGAGGCAAAGAGAGAGGAAGAGAGACAGAGAGAGAGACCGAGAGAGAGGGGGGGCAGAGAGACAAATAAAGCGAGAGAGGCAGAGAGACAAAAAGAGAGCGACAGTGAGACAGAGGCAGAGAGAGACAGAGAGAGACAGAGAGAGAGAGACTGTATTATCACTACGCCTCTCCTTAACCCTGAAATGGTAGAAATTCTGGTCTTTTTCAGGTTCGGGATTATTAAATGATATTTATTTATTGCGATGTGTTAAAACTGAAAATGATGATTAGGGTAAATGTCAGTATCTCTCTCTCTCTCTCTCACACACACACACACACACACACACACACACACACACACACACACAGCTCGATTGGCCAGCATGGTTGTTGTCTCCTCGTTGGACAGCATGAACACTCATATCTTTACCTCTTCTGATTAGGGCCGACGTTATTGTTCGGGTTTCAGCCGGCAGGAAGTGGCAGGTCTCTGACAGGAAGTTCTCGCAGCTCAGGATGCTCAGCGTGCGCCTCCCAAATTAGCACAGTGTTGTTTTTTTTTTTGTGTGTTGTTGTTTTCCAGTGACGCTGTATATGATCAGAACACTGACATCATTCTGAGAGACTTATTATTTATTCTCGGGTCTCGTTAACTTTAAAAGAAACGTTGGTGAGAGTCACGCTGGGATACTCGTCCTTCGTATTTGTCCGCTGTTAAAAAGTAATGGCACCCCCAAACAATTGGTTCACCGGTGCTCTTTTCTGCCCTGAGAGACATTTTGATTTACTTTTATTTACTAAGACTCTCTTTGTTCCCTTTTTTTCCTCCGACTCTCCCCCACTCTCTCTCTCTCTCTCTCTCTCTCTCTCTCTCTCTCTCTCTCTCTCTCTCTCTCTGACCCAGAACACTCCGGTTCTGACAGATTGAGCCGCCAAAGAACCGACCAGACTCTGTTCTTTCTCTCTCTCTCTCTTTTTTTTTTTCTCTCTCTCCTTGGCATTTGCAAACTCATTCCCCAAAGACTCGAGAGGATCTTCTATTCTGGGCTTTGATCTGGAAAGTATGTGCACCCTTTCTGCTTTCTGAGCGCGTGGCTCTCGGTCCTTCGTCTCTGCTCCGATAAAGCCGCGCGAGGAGGAAAACCCGACGGCGTGACGTCGCACACACTCGTGCTGGAGGTGCACTCCGGGTTAAAAACGGGAGCTCTGTATCACTCGTCCTCTTTAAAGGTCTCCTGAACCCCCGGGCGGATTTAGATCTAGGAATTAGCCGTAAATCGGCGTGACGGACGAGCGCTCCGGGAAGACTCTGCTGCACGGTTGCTTTTTATTATTTGTTTTATTGCGTGCACTTTGTTGTCTGTCTGATCTCAAGCGCCGCTCCGACGCCGTTAATCCTCCTTTAAAGGGAGGACGCAGCGTGAGACGGAGATGACGTGAGAATGTTAGTTTCACCGCTCGCATCGTCCTGAGGAAAGGACAACTTCAGTCTCGCCGCGTTCTTGACTTTAACGGATAATTAAGGCGATGCTACCGTCAGTCCGCGATAGTTAGGGGTCAATAATGCGATGATGTTAGCTTGCTAGCAAATTTGGCTACTGATTTTAATTGTACACAAGCACATTATTTAAGGAGAAGCAGTACGTCGACCGTGAACACGTGAAAATAAGGGCCAGTGGCGACGTGACGTTTTTTTACCGCGTAGAGATGATCTGTCGAAATAATCCCAAATGTATACCGGTGTCTGTTTTCGTCCGTGTTTGGTGCGTCGACTGTGCGCCAGCGTTTGTTTGTTTGTTTGTTAGTTTGTGGTGCGTTGTGTTGTGTTGTAGAGTTAATGGAAATAATTCCTTATCAGTGGGCAGGTTTATTCAGAAGATCAATTTGAGGTTAAGAAGTTAAAGAAATGATCGGCACTTTATGCAGAGAGAGAGAGAGAGAGAGAGGGATGTGGATAGAAAGAGACCGGGTGAGAGACAAAAAGAGAGGGAGACGTAGAGCGAAATGAGCGAGAGACCGATGGAGAGAGACGTAGCAAGAAGGAGTGAGAGACATAGCAGGAGAGAGATGTAGAGAGACGGATGGAGAGAGATAGCAGTAGAGAGACGGATGGAGAGAGACAGCAGGAGAGAGTCATAGAGAGATGGATGGAGAGAGAGAGCAGTAGAGAGACGGATGGAGAGAGACAGCAGGAGAGAGTCATAGAGAGACGGATGGAGAGAGATAGCAGTAGAGAGACGGATGGAGAGAGACAGCAGGAGAGAGTCGTAGAGAGACGGATGGAGAGAGACGTAGATAAGATGGCTGGAGAGAGACAGTAGGAGAGAGTCGTAGAGAGATGGATGGAGAGAGAGAGCAGTAGAGAGACGGATGGAGAGAGACAGTAGGAGAGAGTCGTAGAGAGATGCATGGAGAGAGAGAGCAGTAGAGAGACGGATGGAGAGAGACAGCAGGAGAGAGTCGTAGAGAGACGGATGGAGAGAGACGTAGATAAGATGGCTGGAGAGAGACAGTAGGAGAGAGTCGTAGAGAGATGGATGGAGAGAGAGAGCAGTAGAGAGACGGATGGAGAGAGACAGTAGGAGAGAGTCGTAGAGAGATGGATGGAGAGAGACGTAGATAAGATGGCTGGAGAGAGACAGTAGGAGAGAGTCGTAGAGAGATGGATGGAGAGAGAGAGCAGTAGAGAGACGGATGGAGAGAGACACTAGGAGAGAGTCGTAGAGAGATGGATGGAGAGAGACGTAGATAAGACGGCTGGAGAGAGAGAGACAGTAGGAGAGAGTCGTAGAGAGACGGATGGAGAGAGACAGTAGGAGAGAGTCATAGAGAGATGAATGGAGAGAGACGTAGATAAGACGGATGGAGAGGGAGACAGTAGGAGAGAGATAGCAGTAGAGAGACGGATGGAGAGAGACAGTAGGAGAGAGTCGTAGAGAGACGGATGGAGAGAGACAGTAGGAGAGAGTCGTAGAGAGACGGATGGAGAGAGACAGTAGGAGAGAGTCGTAGAGAGACGGATGGAGAGAGACAGTAGGAGAGAGTCGTAGAGAGACGGATGGAGAGAGATAGCAGTAGAGAGATGGATGGAGAGAGATAGCAGTAGAGAGATGGATGGAGAGAGATAGCAGTAGAGAGATGGATGGAGAGAGACAGTAGGAGAGAGTCGTAGAGAGACTGATGGAGAGAGATAGCAGTGGAGAGTCATAGAGATACGGATGGAAAGAGACAGGAGAGAGACATAGAGAGTCGGATGGAGAGAGACATAGAGAGACGGATGGAGAGAGACAGTAGGAGAGAGTCGTAGAGAGACGGATGGAGAGAGATAGCAGTGGAGAGTCCTAGAGATACGGATGGAAAGAGACAGGAGAGAGACGGATGGAGAGAGACATAGAGAGACGGATGGAGAGAGACATAGAGAGACGGATGGAGAGAGACATAGAGAGACGGATGGAGAGAGACATAGAGAGACGGATGGAGAGAGACATAGAGAGAAGGAGCGCGAGAGATGTAGAGAAAAGAAGCGAGAGATGGAGTGAGGGAGACAGCAGGAGAGAGACATGGAGAGGACTGAGAGACAGATGAGAGAGATGTAGAGTGAAGGACGTCTGAATTACACACCTGTGTTCAGGTTGTGTGGTGATCAGCGTGATCTGAGTGAGTGATCTTAAACGTCTGCAGAACTTTGTGCTAGCGGTGATTATTGGGCAGTTTGGAAGCGTTCCGATCTAACGCGTCTGTGCTCAGGACTTCACGGTAGCTCTGTGGTTCAGGTTCTGCTCCGGTGACCACAACGTCATGAGTTTAAATCCCAGCGCTGTCCCGAGAGCCGCTGCAGGTTCTACTCACAGCCAACACACGCTGCGTTATCTGCCAAGATCCAGATCTCTACAGACTCCAGCACGGAGTTAATTACTGATGATGCTGACGGAGAGAGAGTAGTGGGGAGACGGGGAAAGGGATCTGGATAGAAAGAGAGAGAGAGAAGCGGAGAGATGTAGCGAGAAAGACACTGAGAGGGACAAGAGGAGAGAGAGATGCAGAGGGAAAGAGGGAGGGAAAGAGAGAGAGAGATGGATAGAAAGGGAGAGACAGACATGGAGATAGAGCAGGAGAGAGGGAGGTGGATAGAGAGGGACAGGCAGAGCTGGAGAGAAAGAGGGAGAGTGAAAGGCACAAAGAGAAAGAATTAGAGACAGCGAGAGAGATTGTGTGTGTGTGTGTGTGTGTGTGTGTGTGTGTGTGTGTGTAATCCCCCTGTGGTTCACTCGGGTTGAACAGCAGTGTTAAATCCGCAGCACAAGGACGAATCTCTCTCTGCTGCTGTATGAAGTCAGAATTCGTGCTCAGCAAAAAAGCCTTGTGTGTAACCATAGCAACAGTAACATGGCAACCAAAACAATGGCAATTAGTACAGAATACCCACAATGCACTGCAGTACATTAGGTCCAGTGGACGTGTATAGAGAATACCCACAATGCACTGCGGTACATTAGGTCCAGAGGACGTGTATAGAGAATACCCACAATGCACTGCGGTATATTAAGTCCAGAGGATGTGTATCGAGAATACCCACAATGCACTGCGGTATATTAAGTCCAGAGGATGTGTATAGAGAATACCCACAATGCACTGCGGTATATTAGGTCCAGTGGACGTGTATAGAGAATACCCACAATGCACTGCGGTATATTAAGTCCAGAGGATGTGTATAGAGAATACCCACAATGCACTGCGGTATATTAGGTCCAGAGGATGTGTATAGAGAATACCCACAATGCACTGCGGTATATTAGGTCCAGAGGATGTGTATAGAGAATACCCACAATGCACTGCGGTATATTAGGTCCAGTGGACGTGTATAGAGAATACCCACAATGCACTGCGGTATATTAGGTCCAGTGGACGTGTATAGAGAATACCCACAATGCACTGCGGTATATTAGGTCCAGTGGACGTGTATAGAGAATACCCACAATGCACTGCGGTATATTAGGTCCAGAGGATGTGTATAGAGAATACCCACAATGCACTGCGGTATATTAGGTCCAGTGGACGTGTATAGAGAATACCCACAATGCACTGCGGTATATTAGGTCCAGTGGACGTGTATAGAGAATACCC